>NC_133874.1:10896079-10900947 GCF_044706935.1 Curcuma longa
TGCTAGGACAAACCTTAAAAAGTACAAACTTGTACTCTTCAGCAGTTAAGACAATGTCCAAGTTCTATTTCCAATATATATAGTAATTCACCAACACCTCAAACACCGGGAATTTAGTAAGCCACGATCGTGTGGACGTTTACTAATTCAAGCATTTGTAAGAGGAGGTTTTACCCATTAATTTTACTATCTTGTCAACTTAACTTTATGACAAGTAAAATTAATAGTTGGTTTATCTTTGGCCACACAAAATAATAGCAGTGACTCCGATGGGGAGGATACTATTATATGTGTTCTAAGTGTTCACCATTACTTGACACTAAGGCAATTATTTAGGATTGTGTCCCTTTAGATGGAGAAGATCACACGCACTTAAATAATTTCCTATAGTCATCCTCTAAGGAAGTTTGATCCAGTGATCCGCAAACAAACTCATCCGATGGGGAGGAAGGCACTCAGAGCCAACACGTAAGTTTGAATGCATCACTATCAAACCAGTAATGGAGGCCGCGGGATAAAAAAAAAATCCCTCTCCCACTTAGTTATTTGGTTTTGAGGAATTTTAATTATGTATGCATATTTAATTATTCCAAAATTGGTTTCCAGGCCGTGGCGAGGCACATTGGCCTTCTTGGTTATTGGAGCATCAACCACTTTCTAAGACAAAACCAACTGAGGACATCATTAAATTATGCATTCATAATTTCCCACTAAAATCCTTAGGTATTTTAATTATGTATACATATTAACTTGTTCAAAGAAATTGGTTTCCAGACTGTGGCGAGGCACATTGGCCTTCTTGGTTATTGGAGCATCAACCACTTTCTAAGACAAAATTAATTTTAAGAACCAATTACATAAACATAAGGGATATAATAAAAAACAACATAAAGAATAAGCAATAAAAATATGAAAAAATAATTTTCCAACTATTATGGCCTTTTTCAATATCCGCCGTTCTTCAAGAAATTCATTGATATGTCTACATACTCTCACTATCAATTCTACTAATCGATATATTGTAGACAAGAACCTACTACTCAAGGACACTATTATATTTATTCATATAGCACGGATAAGAAATAAGTATAATAAGCAAACCTTGCCTTTATTAATGAATATGATACATGTGTTCTCTAAACAATCATCTCATGATTGGCACTAAGGGCTGACACTAACAATATCCCACTAGCACTAGAGCCAATCACTGTAATCCCTAAGACCCAGTGACCTAGTGTGACCATCATGCTTCCTCTGTGCTAAAGCCTTGGTCAAGGGATCCGCAATGTTAGCATTAGTATCTATTTTGTATATCCGCACATCTCCTCTATTGATGATCTCTCGAATGAGGTGATACCGCCGTAGTATATGTTTGGAACGCTGGTGAGAACGAGGTTCCTTAGCCTGTGCTATAGCCCCATTGTTGTCACAACAAAACTCTATAGGGGCTCTCGATGCTATGAACTACACCAAGCTCAGAAACAAACTTTCTGATCCAAACAGCCTCCTTTGCTGCATCTGAAGCAACAATATACTCAGCCTTTGTAATAGAATCCGCAACTGTGTCTTGCTTTGAACTCTTCCAGCTCACAACACCACCATTTAAGCAAAAGACAAACCCTGACTGCGATCTATAATCGTCCTTGTCCGTTTGGAAGCTAGCATGTAGGTCAATTGATGACTTAATCTCACAAGTCATGGATATGTGATATCACGTTGACACATGGATACATATTAGAGACTATGTACCGAATTGACCCGCCATGAGAATGTTTCATGGATCGTTATATGAGTGTCATAAACATTCTCATATGACTATTAGTATGAATAGTCTTTAGACCTGAAGTCACTACAGTTTCCTATATAATGAGTTGTATACTTTGGCTTTGTCAAACGTCACCCGTAACAGGGTGACTATAAAGGCGATCACTGGGTATGCAATAAGTTATGCGGAGGGATGTGAGTGATGTAGATGGGATCTATCCCTTCCATATGACGGAAGTGATATCTATGTGCCCCTTGATAGAGTAGGACTACAAAAATGCATGATCATGCTCGAATAAGTCAATATGAGATATTGAGATTATTTGATTGAGTAGTCTACTTAGAGATCAAGAAATTCATGATTGATAAGAGGATGACACGATCTATTCCTCATTGATCAATCTAGATATCAAGGATACACGGAAGGTTATGTCGGATCTCGACATTCTCGTCACTTGGGTAACAATGATGTATTGCTAGATGCCGCTCATTGCTTATGTCTCTAAAATGGTTTTAAAGACATTGCCAATGTTACGAGAACCTATTGGGTCACACACTTAAGACATAATTTGGAGATGGTTCATGTGATGGATCATTAGGCCATTGGGTTGAGTCTAATGTAGATTAGACTTATTGAGTGGGACTCAAGGTAGACTGATTGAATTAGACTCGAGTTGGACTCAAGTCGATTCGGATTACAGTGATTGACACTAGTGCTAATGAGAGATTGTTAGTGTTAGCCCTTAGTGTCAATTCAGATTGAGTGAGACTTGAGTTGGACTCAAGTCAATTTGAATCCATTAAGAGGGTTGCATGATCATCATGCATGGAATTAATGAGGTATTAATTCCACGGAATACGAAGAGTCAAAACCCTTCATATTCAATGGTTGGATATAAAAGGTGTGTGAGAGGCTTTTGATGTAAAAAGGGATCTTATTCTTCTTCCTCTTTCTCTTCTCTTCTACCTCCTTGGCCGAACCTGATCTGTGGCTAGCACCACAGTTTGGTTCTTCTCCAATTCGGTGTTCGTGTAGATACTGTGGAGGCGCGAATACACTGATCGCGCTGAGATCCGATAACCGTTGAAGGCAAGAGTTACTGTTGGGATTGCGAAGGGCTCGCGTCGAAGGTAACCTCGATTCTAGTAGATAGAATCGATAAAACGAATATGGTTTTCGCATGGATCTTCTGGAGGGATCCTTTTTCCGCTGCATTTATGCGGCTAAAATTATTTTTAGGTGCATATAGATCCCTACAACCTCTCCTCCTCGCGCGACAGTAGTTCCAGGATGACGAAGCCTTAGGCGCCGTGAGCTGTGGCTTCTCCTTCCTCACTGCGATCCCAAATCTACTTGAAAGGAAAGCGCTTTTCAACCCTCTTGATCATGTGGGGTCGTGACATGTTTGGATCGAGGTTCCTGCCGCCATCATCTCCACTGATCGCGTGCCCGACATTGGATGCCGGCAGCTTGGCTTCCTTCGTGGTTGCCGACTGATGGAAATGGAGAAGAAAACTAAGGGGGCGTTTGGTTTCATCATTTTCTATTTTTATTTTTTTATTTTATAGAAATTATTGTTTGCTTTGTGTTTTTCAATCTCATTCTCTGAAAAATGAGAAGTCATTTTCTAAGAAAATAGAAAATAATAAAATATCATTTTCTGAGGAAAATAAAAACTATAGGAAAATACAAAAACGCAGATATAGTAACCGCGTTTTCCGATTTTCTTCTTCTTCGATACAAAAAAAAACTAGGTCCACCGATGGAGAAATCGGGCATGATCATGCCGGCACAGACGGTAGGCACAGTAGAGAGGTGACCGGCGAGGTGTTGCCAAGGTTGAAGATGCGGTATTGGGTGGGACCCTGCTTTCGGCCGCCGCTGCCGATGCTCTTTGCCGTGGTGTTGAGAGAGGTTGCGCAACCCTTCACGATGGCGTTGATGTAGGTGAAGTCGTGGGCTAAGTCGACTCCGTTCTTGCCGCGGTAGACGGTAATGGGCTTGTCATGGAGGATGTTGCGGGTGAAGGAGAAATAGGCCATGTTAGGGCGGCCCCAGGGGCCGTAGATGGTGAAGAAGTGGAGCTCAATAATGGAGAGGCTGTAGATGTGGTTGTAGGTGTGGGTGATCTCCTCGCAAGCCTTCTTGGTGGCCGCGTAAAGCGAAGCCGGACTGTCCGTGGGGTCCAACTCTGAGAACGACACCTTCTCGTTAAGGTCATACACAGATGAGGATGACGCCCACACGATCGACGGTTGCGGGTCGGCGGACTTGCAGGCCTCGAGTAGAGTGACGAGGCCAACGATGTTACTATGCACGTACGACGCTGGGTTCTCGATGGCGTAGCGCACGCCAGCTTGGGCGGCAAGGCGCATCACGTGGAGAAGGGCACGACGTCGAAGAGCTTGGCGAGGAGGCGCGCGTCATTGATCTCGCCCTCCACCACAAACATGTCGTGCTTGAACTCAATTTGCTAAATTGTTCCAAGTGTTACTAAAAGCACATATGTTGCCTCAATTCATAAGAATTTTTTGTTTCCACACAATCAAATGAAATCAATTGTAAAGTTTGTGTTTAAAGTAAGAAGAAACTATATAAATGCAACAAGCGACTATCCAATCTCTATTGTGTTGCATTTCAATTTAAAAGATTCAATGAAAACCAAGTGAATGCAACAGCTCAACTAATACTAAAATTGAAGGCTAAGTGACTGACTCAAGAAAATCATAGGAAGACTGATGTCTGATTTTAATTTTTTGTGACTCTTAATTTTATTATGAATGGTTGTTATGATTGGTTGTTTTTATTTCTGAATTTTCTTTTGAAGTTGAATTTTGTTATGCGCCTGAGTTTGTGCCAAATATGTTAAATTTGATTTGGATTTGTACAGACAACAACATATGTCTTGCGTGCCAAGGTTTTGAAATAGATTTTAGTTTATTTATTATGTTTTGGATTTCTATAGACATGTGTTTTACGTGCCAATTATGCTTTTATTTTGGAGATGTCTTCGCCTTCCACCTAAGCTGCGCAGGAAAGGCCCAAAGCCAATCCCAGGGAACAGTAAAGCTTCATAGGGTCTTTCTGTCCAGGTGCGGGTAGT
>NC_133874.1:10901047-10905542 GCF_044706935.1 Curcuma longa
AGGGAACCGGAACAGCATTCTCTACTTCCTTCAATCTCCATCGTCGGAGAATGACTTTGGTGAATAGTTTTGATGGCTTTTGATGTCGGTTTATCCGTATCGGAGGAAATTGATATTTGTGAAAAGAAAGGCAAGTGACACGTTGCATATGCTGATTTTGATGGTAAATATGGGAGCACGACTTATTATTTGTTTATCAAAAGAAAGGATAGAGAAAGAAAAGGGGAGGGTGGTGGAAAAGTAAAAGGAACAGAAAAGAAAAAGGAAAGGAAGGTAAGAGAAAAAGAGAGAAAAAGGAAATAAAAATTAATGAGAAAGGAGCTCGTAGCGACCAATTGTGAGATTACGACGACTAGGCCGTGATCTCATGGCGGCCGTGATGTTTAACTTGCGGTGCCACATGACTGCATCCATGAGTTTGTGGTGGTTTTGCTGTGGCCGTGAGATTGCAACGGCCTGCCTGTGGCCGTGACTCACAATGGCTATAGGTTGCGCACTTGTGGAGACCAGGTTGCTGCGAGCTTGCTTGGTTGTTGGGGCAAGGTTGTCGATTGTCGGCAGCGAGCTTAGGTTGTCTCGAGCTGTTGGTTGGCTAGATTTGCCATGGGAGGAAGGAAAAACTAGTGATTGGTTGGCTGGGTTTGGGCATTTGGAGGAAGAAAAGTTTTTATTCCCAGCCATCTCAAGCATATGAAAAATTGAATTAAAATCAATAATACAAGAAAGATAGAAAATCTATTTTTTTTCTCCAATTTTTTATTAAGTAAACGAGGAAAATAATCTTTGCTCAGGTGTAATTCATCTTTTTCTTCGTCCATTCTTTATGCTTTATTTATTCGGATCCAAATTGAATACGATAAGATTATTAAAATTTTTTTATTTTATTATAAATTTTAAATGGTACATATTTATTAAGATATAATTATTTATTAAAAATTTTTTATTATGATTACAAATCTTATCTTAATTGATAAATTTTATTTTGATTATAGATTTTAATCATGCATGATCTTTTATCTTAATTAATTAAGTGATCATATATTATAAAATTTAAATGTGTATAATTAATCAAAATTTTATTTTAATATAGATATCATTTTTTTAATTGTGTGCATGATTATCTTATCATGATTTGTTGTTAGTGCAGCCTGCCTCTAGAGTTTCGATATTTGATAGTGTATCTAGATTTGATCAGTTTGATCGAGGGTTATCCAAACAAGACTTAATATTTGAATGTGAGTGAGTCTAATTAAGTCAAAATTGACCAAATAATTAGCAATGGAAGTCCTAACTTGAGGCTAGGCAAGATAAGTCTTAGTTGGAAGCTAGGTAAGAAAAGTTCTGGTCAGTGGGACTGAGCAAGAAAGACTTGATAGATCAAGGGCATCAGACGGAGAGTTTAGATGGGTCAGTAGACTGGATGTCTAGTAGGTCTATGGGTCAACGAGGATCAGACATCAAAAGGAAAGTCTTGGAGGTAAGAGGATCGGATGGTGAGCACGAAGTCCAAGCAAATCAAGGGTGATCAAATGGTTACTAGTGAGAAGTCTACCGAGTGATTAGTCCTAACTGGAGGTTAGGCAAAAGAAAGTCCAAGTAAGGTCCAAGTAAGCCTGGGGGATTCGATGTTTGGTAGGTGGAAATTCTACCAAGTGACTAGTTCTAATTGAAGGTTGAGCAAGGGTAAGTCCAAGCAGGTCAAGAGTGATCGAATGTTTGATAGGTGAGAAGTCTACTTATGAAAGTTACTAGTCCTAACTGGAGGTTAGGCAAAGAAAAATCCAAACAGGTCAAGGCTGACTGGATGTTTGACAGATGGAAAGTCTACTTATGGAAGTGACTAGTCTTAATTGGAAGTTAGACATGGGTAAGCTTAGTAGGTTAGATCTATAGGGTAAGGCTTAGGTAAACCTAGTGGATCAGACAAACTACAAGTAGGCTTATATTGCTTTGTTTCTGTGTATGCTTATCTTGTAAGAACCAAGACTTAGAAGTAAGATTGAAGAAGCATAGGAGGAGCAAATAGAAGCAGCCGAATCAAGCCCAAGATCAACTTAGGTCAAACCTGAGTTGACTAGATCCGGGCGGCTGGATGCTTCTCCAAGCGTCTGGATGATTCAAGCGCCCCTAGATGGTCCAGGCGCCCGGAAAAAAAAAGAATCCACCCCGATAAAGATCGAAGAAATTGGATCGGATCGGATTGGATCCAGGCGCCCCGATAAGAATCCAGAACGCCCGAAAGAGTCTATATAAGGGTCTGAACATGCACCACAAGGAAGCCAATGATAACTCATCCCACATTACTTTTAGGGTCGTCTTCTTTCTTTACCTTTTGATTTCCTTCATATTTAAACATTTACCCTTGAAATGCCTCCTTTTGATTACATCCGTAGTAGATATTTTCGGATTTCACCTTTGTGGTTTGACTTGGTCCTATTTCCTTGTTTTTAGACTGGATCACTTTCGTGATCTTGGACTTGATGAACCTCTTCTTTTTTTTGAGTATTTTTCCAACTAGATTTGCTAGTTCGAAGGCAATCTCTATAGGATCGTTTAGATCACTAGAGGAGGAGGTGATAGTACGCTTTACTTTTTCACTATTTTTGAAAGCTTATTTTAAAATTCTTTAGAGTACACAGCGGAAAATAAGAAAAATTAGAACACAAAGTAAATGATATATTTATTTTTATTTAGTTTATAGCCTCTGGCTGCTACTCCAAGGCCAGGAGTTCTTGACTGCTTCCAATGGGCAATCCACTAATGGACTTTCTCACAATGAGAAAGAGTCTCGTCTTTTATAAAAAGAGGAACGGTAACATGCTTATTGCTCCTAGAAAATATATGCACAAAGATGATAAGAAACTATGCTACTAGTTACAGACTATAATTGAGAGCTTGAGCATATGTTAGTGCAGTATTTTTGCATTGCAGCAGTGTTTTGACAGCGTAGAGCATGTGAATAACAATTGTATAATTATCGTGAATGTTGTTCCAAAGGTTCTGTTCATGGGTGTTTTTATGGAGCAATTCGGGCGACCTCACTGTGGTCTATCTGATCTGCTGTAATCGCTGACTTAACCATCTCCGAGTGTCTGGATCCCTTTCAGGCACTTGGAGGCTGACGTGATGATTACTAGATCAAACGTGGCTTTGCTGTGTCTTATCCTTCTCTAGGCACTTGGAAGCTGAGGTGTCATGGCCAATCGGGACTTGCAACCTCATCAGCCTCACTGACCCTAGAAATGTTATCTGGGAGCCTGGAAATGATAGGGGTGCCCGAACCACTTGGGTGCCCAAATCCAATAGGGGTGTTCGAAATCCATATTTTGGATTTCCATTAAGCTCACTTTCCTGCATCACAAAGTTAGAACAATATAAGTATAATGCAAGAATTTAAGTCTAGATAGTTTTACAACTGTCTAGTCTTGACTTTGGATTTCTAATGAAATCCTAGGTCAGATCGACGCCTACTATTCCCTTCAAGAAAATGCATTCTCACCTACTCCTCTTAGGAGAATTTACCTATTTGTCAAGCATCGGGTATTCCAAACCTATTTGGACTTCCTGCTTAGCATTCGATCTTCTAACCCCAAGGACTTCATTTCGATGTCCAACACTTGATGACCCATCGATAACTGGCTATTTACCGGGTTAATTAGGATCATATTGAGCTAATTTTGATTATATTTCATGTTATAAATTGTATTTTAGGCTAATTCTTTATCGTGGATGAATTTTTTATGTTTATTCTATTTTCTCATTAATTTATGGATATTAATTGGTTGTACTTTATTTTTCAAGAAATTCAATTTGGAGAAAAATAAATTCTGGCTCGAGTCCGGGTCAATTCGGATTTAATTTGGTTCAATTAGATTCAAAATCAGCTTGGTTGAAGATGCTAGTTCAACTCGAGTGCGGTTCAAGATTAAATTCAATCATTTAAAGTTGGTCTAGCTCAAACCAAACCCAAGTTTAGATTAATTACATTGGACACAACCGGTTCAGGAAGGAATAAAAGTCAATTTGGTTCGATAAACCCAATCCAATTCAACACAACCCAAATCAATTGGGTCCCATTGAAGCTTAGCCCGATCCATTCAATTTCAGCCGGCCCAAATCACAGCCGGCCCAAATCAGAAATTACCCGGTTCAATTCCATTCCAACTGGCGTTGGTTCAATCAACAAGTGGGTTCACTCATGTTAAAAGGCTTGCGCTGGTTCACGCATTTGGGGAGGCTCAGAAGCTAGGGCCACTGTAGCTTTCTCATCCGCAATTTTTTCCTCTGTTTCTCCCCTATTCTTCATCGTCGGGCCTCCTCTACTCCACTCCACCTCTTCTTCTTCCCCGATTTCCTGCTCCAAGCTGAATGGTGCCGGCAGCTCGAAGGTTTCTTCGTCGCCAACCCTCCTCTCTCCCCTATAGTAGTTCTCCGTGGCAATGAGTGGATTGTTCCAGCTGCGGGCGATGGCGACAACCCTCTCCTTCGCGTCCAC
>NC_133874.1:10905642-10957283 GCF_044706935.1 Curcuma longa
ATGATATGTAGGTTGACAGATTTTGGTGTTGGGATTTGGATGCTAAAAACGTTGATTTGTGGATGTTTAAAAATTGGATGAGGATGATAAAATACTTTGGATGCTTTGTATTATGACTATTTCCTTCTTTATCGCATGTTTATTATTTCTTACTATTTTGTCATGATTATGCTGTGCTTATTTTATGTAATGATCAATGCTTGATTTATGGATTTAAGGGGAGTGTTTGGGTTAAACATGGAATTTTGAAAAGAAAATCAAAATAATATCCAAAATCTAGGATTTAGAAACAACACTATCTATTGGTAGGAAATCATTTCCCTTATCATTGGTGATACTAAACTCCTTAAAGCTTTAGAGTCTCATATTTTTGATACATAGTATCAAAATATTATTTTAATAAGGAAAACTTTTTAAAATTATTTTTTCCTGGTCACATATGACTTAAGTAATTACAGCGTAAAATTTCATAATTTTTGGACGATAACTGAATTACTTATGCATTTTCGAAGTTGGATCTGAAAATCCAAATTTTCAAACATCAGTCGACTACTTTAGATACCAGTCGACTGATGTGTCTGAATTTCACTATTTTGATTCATTTCTTGGTAGTTGGACATCTTTTGACCTTTATTAATTGATGTATGCTCTAGGAGCATATTTATGGTCTATAGGAATGTTCAAAACCTATAACTTAGATGTAACAAACCGATTGTTGATACTTGGGGGAGTAGGGTTTTAGGGGGAGCTCGTGCCAAAAATAGTCACATTTGACGTATTAGGCTCCTTATTGAGATCTTGCCCTACTTCTTATCTATGTCTAATTTTTTTAATTCATATCTTTTGATGATTGTCAAAAAAGGGGGAGAATGGGTTGTTTAAAGTTAAACTTTAATGCTTTTCATGCTTAGTCAGACTATAATGCTTTTATAATAATGATCATGCTTATTGATTCAGTTATTATCAATGTGATTATTTGTTGTTATTTTATAATACTGTATTAAAGACCTATCTTAAATGAATTTTTGTCAAACATCAAAAAGGGGGAGATTGTTGGTGCAATCCTGCCCCAAGTGATTTGGATTTTAATGTTTAGCTAACATGAGTTTAAGTTAGGCAATATTGGTGATTTAACTTGTGTGGTTTGAGTCTACAGGAAAGTCCATGAATGAAGTCTTGGTAATTGGTAAAGTCCCGGAGGCACGACCTCTTGGCAAAAGATGAAGTCCCAAAGGTGCGGTCTCTTGGCAAAGGGAGATTTAGCACGACGAAGCTGAGAGATACGTCTTAAGCTAGTGCAAGGAAGGGCATGAGGCTTGTAGAAAATGTTTGAAGGCTTGTGTCAAGGTTAAGGGCTGAAAAAGAAGCTGAAAGAGGAGTTTCAGCTTGATCAGTCGACTGACACTGTTCATTCAGTCAACTGGTGGTTGATGAGAAGCACACACAGGACTTTCAGCTTGATTAGTCGACTGACACTATTCATCCAGTCGACTGAAGCTCAAATAGAAAGTTCAGTTGACTTGACCAGTCGACTGGTACCAGTCGACTAGTGATGGTGCAGTCGACTGGTACTAATCGACTAGTGATGGTGCAGTCGACTCATGGATGATCGTTAGGCTGACAGCTAGAGAATTAAACGCAAATTAAAGAGTCGTTGAAGCCCATCAGTCGACTGTCCCTTGGAGCAGTCGACTGATGTACAGAATTACATAAAAATAGAGTTCGACACTAAAGTCAAATAATAGTTCATTTTTTTATATTCTAGCACAACTCTCAATCACAGCAATCTCTTTCCTCCTTCCTCAAACTTCACTCTATATTCTGTGAAAGGAAGAAGCTGATTTTGTAAGGGTTTCTCTGCCTTCAAAGTGTTCTTTGAAAAGGAGAATTTTTCATAGTGGAAAAGGTCGTCTATGTTTGTGGATCCTTGGATTAGTCACCTTGTAGAGGTGGATACTAAGTAAATCAATGGGTTAGCGATTGTGATCTTTTCTTTACTTTTATTTTCGCTTCCTCTAACGATTTTACAGGAAAATTCAAAGAATTGCTATTCACCTCCCTCTAGCAAACGCATCGGTCCCAACATTAAAGTTAAACGAGTTTTATTCGAGCTCGGTTCAAAAATAGTTCATTTAAAAGTTAAACAAGATTAATTCAAGCTTGGTTCGCTAATATATAATATTTATAATTCGTTAAGAGGCTCGCGAATATATATATATATATATATATATATATATATATATATATATATATATATATATTCGTGAGCCTTTTAACGAACATGTTCGTGAGCCTTTAAACGAACATGTTCGCAAGCTCGAGCTTGGCTCGATAATATTTTCGAGCTCAAAATCAAGCTCGAGCTCGACTCATTAACTTAATCGAACGAACTCAGACGAACTTTTTTTCAAACTGAGACTCGAATAGCTCATGAGCAGCTTGGCTCGTTTACACCCCTACTAGTAGGTTAGACCTACAGGGTAAGGCTTAGGTAAGCCTACTAGGTCTAACAGAATACAAGTAAGGATTAGGTTGCTTACATGTTTCTATGCTTATCTTGTAGGAACCAAGAGCTGAAAGTAAGAGTGAAGAAACATAAGAGGAGCAAACATAAGCAGTCGAACTAAGCCCGGAGTTAACTCAAATAAAATTTGAGTTGACTAGATTCGGGCGCTCGGATGTTACTCCAGGTGCCCAGATAGTCCAAGCGCTCGAATTAGGAAGAATCAACCTTGATAGACCGACGAAACCGGATCAGGTTAAGATCGGTTTGGAGCGCTCGGAAAGGGATCCGAGCGTCTAGAAGCATCTATATAAGGAGCCTCAACGTGGAGCACCAGGACAACCCTAATCGCTACAATCATTTATCCTGCGATGTTGTTGACGTGAATGACATCCTTCTCGTGTGACTGAGGAAGCTCCAAGAAGAGTGTGATGTGCTCAAGGGCTTCCAGATCGACTACACGAGAGTTTTCTTTTTATTAAGTCATCTTATTTGTACTTATTCTTTATTATTATTTTAAACTATAAGATGGGTTTCTCTACCTCTGAAAAAGTTTCAGAAAGGAGACCACTAGTGGATAGGCGGCTCTCGTACATAGGCCTTAGATGTACTAACCCTTGGGGATTAGGAACCAAGTAAATCCACGTGTCCTTGTTTTCTAATATCCGTTGCGAGTGTTTTATAGAACGGAAGAACAATGAACATGTTATTCACCCCCCTCTAGCGCTCAACTCGATCCTACAGTAGTAGCTAGTAGCCGACTACTACATGTTGTAGCATCTACTTACTAGCTTCTATACAATGGATTATGTTCAGATAGTGTTTAGTTTAGCTATAATGAGTGTTATAAAGTCTCCTACATTTGTTTTGTAATTTGAAATATTATTTTACTAGGTTGTCATATTTAATTAAACAAAATCAACATAAGATAGTGATATTATTGTAGTAGCTAGCAATCAGTTACTACATATTATAGCAGCTACCTGCTAGTTTTTACATAGTGGATTATGTTCAGATAATGTTCATTGTACCTATAGTGGATGTTATGTAGTCCCATTTGTTTGTTTTGTAATTTGTAATTTTATTTTAACTAGAATGTCACCTTCAATTAAACAAAATCAACATAAGATAATGATATTATTGTAGCAGCTAGCAATTAACTGTTATACATTGTAGTAGCTACGTGCTAGCTTCTACATAATGGATCTTATTCAAATAGTATTCATTTTACTTATAGTGGGAGTTATAAAGTCCTCTTTGTTTATTTGCAATTCGAAATGTTATTTTAACTATGTTGTCACTCTCAATTAAGCAAAAATAACATAAGATAATGATATTTTTGTAGCAGCTACCATCCAACTGCTACACATTGTAGCAACTACTATTAGTGTTGGGAGTACCATAGTAAACTCAGTATTTTGATGTATGACTAAGTGTAAAGTTAGATTATTGTAAATTGATGATTTTATGTTAAGTAAAGTAGGATACTCGATAGATAGAAGTTTTGGTTGGGAAGCAGGCAAAATGGCTAAGTCTTAATGAAGCTAGATAAGTGTAAAGTCTTGGTTGGGAACCAAGCAGAAAAGACCTAGTTGGGAACTAGATAGGATAAGTCCAAGTGGAGGCAATTAGAAGCTGTGGCTTAGCAAACAAGTCCAAGTAGAGGTAACTGGGAGCTGTGGCTTGGCAAACAAGTCTAAGTGAAGGCAGTTGGGGAGCTGTGGCTTGGTAGGATAAGTCCAAGTGGAGGCAGCTAGAAGCTGTGGCTTGGCAAACAAGTCCAAGTGAAGGCAATTGGGAGTTGTGGTTTGGTAAATAAGTTCAAGTGAAGGCAACTAGAAGCTGTGGCTTGATAGACAAGTCCAAGTGAAGTCAACTGAGAGCTATGACTTGACAAATCACACAAGATGGGTCAACTGAGAGTTGAACATCTAGTCAAGGTATGCACGAATAAAGCTAAAATCTATATCGTACTGATTACATGTATTAAGTATAAGGAAGCAAAGTTCGACAGTTCTAGGCGACCGGGAGGGAACCCGGGTGACTAATTGAAGATAACTTTCGACTGTTGGACTCGAGGTCTTGCAGGCAACAAGAGCAAGGGACGAGCCATCACAGCATCCAAGAGACTGTAGATGCTTTTAGGTGATCGGTATAAATGAAATCCTATGATACGGGAAAGTCAAGTTAAAGAAGGAAGTTGACATAGCTCTAGGCGACTAAGGCGAGCCCAGTCGATCGGGATCATGAATCACATTTATTATTAGATGAACAATGCAGCCATATCAGCAGACTCTTGATGAGCTAGGATTTTATGGTATTTTGTTGAGTCATTTTGGGTCTTTGTGTGAACAATTAATGGCTTAAATTGATATAATTAGATTGCATTTGTGGTGGGTGGTATAATTGGATAATTGATTATAATTTTGTGATTTTGATGGTTAATTTGATATTAATTGATTTTAATTATTTGTAGGGTCCAAATTGAACTACAATCGAGCCAAATTGAGATCGAGTCAAGCCAAGATTGATAAATTATATTGGCCCAAACTTCATGATCAAGATTAGGGTTCAATGGGAGCTGAAATCATGCTAATTGGAGCTTAAATGGACGAAATAGGCTAACTCAGGCTGAACCAACTTAATCAAGCCGGTTGTGAACAGTAGCAAGTTTAAAACCCAGCTTTAGCGAGAAGTGCACAGTGCCCGCGTCAAATTCACTGTAGCTTCGTCTTCCTCGTTTCTTCTTCCCCTGTTTCTTAGATCTCGCGTGGCCAACATCAGTTTCTCTTCTTCCAAGTCGATTTCCAGATCCTAGAAGGTAACTACAAGCTTGGATTGGCGCTAATCGCAGCAGGATTGGATGGTGAGGGTTTCGCCAGATCAAACGTTCCGCTGCTGTGTTCCCGCTGAAGTTCTTCAGATCTAGATTGATCAGAGCAACCAAGGGCGTTCTGAGGGGTTCTTAGAAGGTCCTTGAGGGTTTCTGAGCACTGAATTGCAAGTGGTTTGAAGGATTCTAGCTGGGTTTTCAAATTCTTAATTCGGCTCTGTTCGGCGTCTGTACAGAGGGTTTCTGTTCTTCGTCGATTGGGTTTGATTCAGACAAGTTCGAGCTGAGCTGCGTGTTAATCTTCTGGGATTTCTGATTGTACATTAGGACTTGTGTGACGGCAAGGAGGGGATTGACTTTGAAGGGAAGATCTAAGTTTATCTGTTTCTTTGTTATTTTTTATTTCGATTTTCATTTCTGATTGCTCTATTCTGTCTAAAATTCTGATAAATCTGTTAAAATTGATTCTTCTGGTTAATATTAGAGCTATTGTTAGTTGTTTTGATCCATTAGAACTCTTTAGCCTTAAGTTCTTGAACCGAATTGAATTTGATTGCATTTCACTGAAACTTTACAAAGCACTGTTCCGTATCAAGGATTATGATCTTGTATCAGATTAGTTGATAGCTTAGCTAAAGCATTTTTTGATTTTTGATAGTTAATTGTTGCTAATAGTTAAATTGCATAATTGTCTTGCAAGGTGGATTTGTTCTTTCAAAATTCAATTTGTTACCCTATCTTGTTTATCCTTGTCTTTGTTTCTTTAATTGCATTTCAATTGGTTAACTCATTACCTTTGAAATTTTGAGTTTTACAACCTGTTCTATACTCATTAGTTTGATTTCTGATTTCCTATTTCAAATTTCATCATCAATGCTAATAGGTTTAGGATGATATTTTGAATTAAGTGAATTGCATTTTTAGGTTTATTTTAATACCTTGTCTCAATAATTTCAATTCTAGATTAGAACATTGAATTCTTCATTCATTTACTGAATTTTACATTTTCATTTACATTTCGTTGAAAACATCAAAACCCCAATCAATATTTGAAAAATCCAAAAATAACGGCATTCTAGCTTGATTCATACAATTCTTTACTAGTCTTTGGAAAAATATGACTCGTGACCCCTATATTACATTTGTTTTGTGAGCTAAGAGTTTTCGATTATAAATTCTAATTTGAGACTCATTCGTGACACTAGCTGTGGGCTGTATCAACTCTCAAGCAACCAGGAATAGTCCAGTCGATCGGAAGGTGACATATCAGTATCCGAAGAAGGCGTACAAAAGGAGCTATGAGACAATGCTTTTAAGCTTCTCATTCTCAATCATTCTCAATATGCTTATGCTCACGCTTACATTCAATGCTCTTTAGTGGCTACATGCTACAACTTCATGTTTCATTCTCCATATACGGCAATATAAGCGTAACATTATCATTTATTAGTTGTCATATATTCATGTATTATTGTATTTTATTTTTAATTTTTTAAAGATTTTTCCACCTCTAGAATCCTTCTAAAAAAAATTAATCGAAATAAAAATTAAGTTATTTATGTTATACACCCTTATAATTATTGCATACTTTATCAGAAAATATTATTTACTTAATTTAATTATTTATTTTAATTCCATTGCATTACTTTTTAAATATTCTTAGAATTATTTTTCATCTTTTAAAGTTTATAAAATTTATAACGCTATTCACCCCTTTTAGTGTCGAGTTCGATCTTACAACTACCTTTAATTTCTACACAGTCGATCATAATTAGATAATGTTAACATAATATTTATAAGATATATACTAGTCAGAAAATAATATCACAAAAATATGAAAAAAGCTTAACTCATCTAAAAATATATAACAACAAAACACAATCAATTTTTAAAACTAAACTGATCATAGTTTATAACAAGAACACCTACCTTTGAAATAATAAGAATACGAAAAAGCTGTTATACAAATAAGATCACAAATTTTTTTATAAAAAAATTAATTACTTGATAAAACAAGAAGACATATTTTATTTTCAACTGTATGCATAAAAAAATTTATATTATGAGGAAAAATTAAATCCTAACTGAAACAAAAGGAGAACATTTCCAATTTGAAGCTCTTGGAGGATAATAAACAGTAATTAATTAGTTGGTCGATTTTTTTTATTTACTAAACCTTAAAACTAGGTTAAAATAAAACAAAGAGACTCTATAATATCCACTGTAGGTAAAATGAATACTACC
The DNA here is from genome assembly GCF_044706935.1 of Curcuma longa. Classification (NCBI taxonomy): domain Eukaryota; kingdom Viridiplantae; phylum Streptophyta; class Magnoliopsida; order Zingiberales; family Zingiberaceae; genus Curcuma; species Curcuma longa. Next base: position 10,913,223 of record NC_133874.1, read on the forward strand.
TAAATATGATTTACTGTATAAAAGTTAATAGATAATTGCTACAACGTGTAATAACTTATAACTACTATAACATGTAACTGACCTGGAGAAAATTAGTCGGTTGATTGTGGTTCACACCTTAACTCCTAAAATCCAATTTAGAAAGATAAATTTTTTGAATCAGATATACATTAAAGATATTTCAGATAGTTTAAACTGGAATGCTAAAGGAAAAAAAAAAGTCTATGTACCGATTTGTTAAATGATGAACGCTTTTTTATTTTTTATTTTTATTTTTACAGCTCCGGCTATTCTGTTATACTTGTCAATATAAAATTAAAATAATATGTTTGGCATCTGCCCTTATAAAGTAACCAAGATCGCAGGATCTATCAGATCCCGTGTACCAATTCCCATCCAATCCCCACTCTTACGGTTGGTGGGAATGTGCGACGGCTCGGCAAAATCGCGCATTTCAACGGTCGCCCAACCAGTAGGTGAGTTCTAGGCGGTGATGTGGCATTCCCAATTCCTTTCTCTTTTGCGTTGGTTTCTCAAGATCCTTGTTTTGCCCCAAAGATCTTACCGCCTCACTTGATTTCCATGTATTCTCAATTTTCGCAGATTTGATATTCTAAGAATCTTTTAGATGGCTGGGCTTATTGGTGCCCATATCAACTCAGTTTGCTCGTCGTACAATCTCCTGCGTGCATCTTGTCTTCGATCCAATGCTTCGATCAGGACTGAAACCTTGTTCTGGAATCCTCCGAGTGCTATGATACCTTCAAAAACGCATCTTGTTGTGGCCGCATCGCTGCAACAACCTTCGAAGAACATTTCTGCTGTCCACTATAGGAAATCTGAGCCTGCTGAAGGTTGTTGCTTGAACCTTTAGATTTTGGATTATGCAGTTTATTGTAAATCGAAATGCGCTTTTTTTTTTCTTCTTACAAGCATATTATCTAACACCTCCCAGACGTGCTCAAGATATGGCGTAGTGCAAATGCCGTGTGCTTTGATGTCGATAGTACTGTTTGTTTGGATGAAGGCATAGACGAACTAGCGGATTTTTGTGGTGCAGGCAAAGTTGTTGCTGAGTGGACCGCGAGGTAATTACTTTGACCCTTTTTCTTCAATCTTTTTTCATTGACATCCACATGAATTTAAGATAATAAGAGGGAAAGTATTTTCCCCTCCTCTTGATACTTCAGGGCAATGAGTGGATCAGTACTATTTGAGGAAGCTCTAGCTGCAAGACTTTCTCTGTTTAACCCCTCACTCTCACAAGTCCAAGATTTTCTGGAGAAAAGACCACCTAAGTAATGATGATTTTTTTATTGTTTTAGGCAGTGTTTCTGTGGCAAATATTAATTGTGTTCAGTTATACTCTTGATTTACATGGAAACTAATTCCTTTTGTTGCTTCTTAGATGATGCATACAAGTTAACTGGTGGACTATATCAGGTGTTCATCTGTGAACTAACCTCACTTGTTATTGTGATCCAGAGAGACAGGAAGTCTATGCTCTCTTCCAAAGACTGCCATTTGTAGACCCATAATTTTTTTACTTTTCCCATCATAGGGTAAATAGTGACATTTGAATGGAGCACGCAACCATACTTTGCTGTAGTAGACAATCACCTTTTGCTTTTTTGGCATTCGAATATCGATTATCTTATATTATATGGAACATAGGAACTCTCATTGGCAAAACAATGAAGATAGTAGATACGATGATTAAGAGAATAATTAATATTTTATGTTTACAAGAGATAAAATAGGTAGGTGAGCAAACTAAGATGATAGAGAACTTAGCTTTTAGGTTATAGTACACAAAAAATAGTAAAACGAGAAATGTAGTAAGTATTATTTTAAATAGTTGGTTAAAGGACGAAATAGTAGGAGCAGTTAGGAAGAGATATAAGATTATAACTCTCAAAATAGTATTAACAAAAATAAAAAATTATTAATGTAATTAGCATATATGCACCTTAAATAGGATCAAATGAAGGCCTCAAACATAGGTTTTGGGAAAGACTTAGATAAGGTAATATAAAAAATTCTAACAAATGAGATGATTTTAATAGGATATCTAAATGAACATGTAGGAGTAAGAAATGAGGAATATGATAGGATGCACGGAGGCTATAATTTTGGAACAAGAAATGAAAGAAAAACTATTTTGGATTTTGTGATAACATATGAATTTATAATAGCTAATACGTTTTTTCAAAAAGAAAGAAGAACATCTAGTTACTTTCAAAAGTGAGAATAATAAATCGTAAATTGACATTTTTATAGTCAAAAAGCGGATAGAAAAATTTATAGAGATTGCAAGTTCATCCCTGGAGAAAACTTAATCACCCAACATAGGTTAGTGGTGTTAGATACTCCCCTGAAGTATAATATTACTATAAGAAAGTATGCATAACTCCTACGATCAAGTAGTAGATACGTTTTTCAAAAAGAGAAAAAACACCTAGTTACTTTCAAAAGTGAGAATAATAAGTCGCAAATTAATATTTTTATAGTCGGAAAGAGTGATAGAAAAATTTATAGAGATTGCAAGTTCATCCCTGGAGAAAACTTAACCATCCAACATAGGTTAGTGGTGTTAAATACACCACTCAAGTATGATATCAGTAGAAGAAGATGTACATAACTCCTACGATTAAGTAGTAGATACGTTTTTCAAAAAGAGAAAAGAACACCTAGTTACTTTCAAAAGTGAGAATAATAAATCATAAATTGACATTTTTATAGTAAAAAAGAGGGATAGAAAAATTTATAGAGATTGCAAGTTTATCCTTGGAGAAAACTTAACCACCCAACATAGGTTAGTGGTGTTAGATACACCCCTCAAGTATAATATCTGTAGAATAAAATGTGCATAACTCCTACGATCAAGTAGTAGAATTTAAAGGATCGGGTGCAAAGTAATTTTAAAGAGAGAGTAGAAGTACAAGTATTAGGAGAAATATATGACGACTCAAATACAATATGGGATAAAATGAAGCAAATTTAAAAATAGTGTCCAAGAGCGTAATCAGTGAGTCAATAGGATAGACACCACTAAATAAAAAATCTTGATGGTGGAATAAGAAAGTACAAGAGAAATTAAAAGAAAAGAGAATAACCTATAAGTTACTGTACACTTATAAGAATGAAAACTTTAAAAAGTATGCAATAGATGTATCGATAACATGATACAAAAGAAAGGGAAAGAGACATTTATAAAATAGTTAAAGTTAGAGAGAGAAAAACAAGGAATCTTACCTAAATAAGTTGCATTAAAGATGAATTCAATAGGGCATTAGTGAAGGATGAGAGAATAAAGGATTGACTGAAGAGCTATTTTCATCAATTTTTACTAAAATGTTAGATGACCAACTTAGCTTAGGAAATTTGAGTAGGTTAAAGGAGTATAAAAATTTAAATTTTTATTAGAGAATTTAAATTTCAATAAAGGTATGGAAATGCTTATGGAAGCAGATTATTGAATGACGTATAAAATTATTCAACCTAACTTTGAAAATAAAGAAAATACCTAATCAGTGGAAGGTGAGGGCAAGTACTTTAGTCCTCTCTATAGAAATAAAAAAGACGTACAAAATTTTACTGAAAGTAGATTGTTGAATGACTTATAAAGTTATTCAACCTAACTTTGAAAATAAAAACAATGCCTGATCAGTGGAAGGTGAGGGCAAGTACTTTTGTCCCTCTTTAAAAATAAAGATGTACAAAATTGTGCATGCATTAAGCTAATGAGTCATATTATTAAACTTTGAAAAAAAGTGATAGAAAGAAGATTAAGGAAAGAGACTAAAGTAACTAAAAATCAATTTTGATTCATGCTTGAAAGGTCGATGATAGAAGCAATACATCTTCATTGATCAGAAAAAGTTTATAATAGAGTCTCAAGAGAAATTATATGGAGAATTTTACAAAAAAATATTAGTGTAGTCATGGATTAAAATCTTGAGTTGTTCTGCCTAATATAGGTTTCGTTCCGCTCGCGGATTGGCATCGGCACAAGCGGTGCCGGTTGGGACGCCGTCTAGAGGTGTCATGCAGGACCGACAATGCATACGGGCGACGCCTCTAGGCAAGTCGAGTGGGTTGCATGTGCATGCGGTCACACTACTTGTTTTATATATTTAAAAAAATATTTTATTTTTTATTTTAAATATTTAGATTAAATTTTTTATTTTTAGTTAATATATTTTATATTTAAAAAATATCGAAATTATATCGGCATGATATGATACGATACTGAAACTGTATCGTTTCGGTCCGGGATCGAAATTTCGACACGGCTCGATATTTTAAACTATAGATGTAGCGTATGTTGAAACAATTAAGGATATGTATGATAATATAATAGTAAGAGTAAAAACTCCAGTTGGATTAATCAAAATATTTTCTATAAAAATGAAGTTACATCAAGGATCAACTCTAAGTCCATATCTTTTTACACTAGTTATAGATGAACTCACTGAACACATCTAATATAAGTTATTATAGTGCTTGTATTTTGCAGATGCTATTATTTTGGTTAATGAGACTTGTGAAGAAGTATATATTAAGTTCAAAACTTGACGGAAGATATTAGAAGTTAAATTTTTTAAGCTTAGTAGAGTAAAATTAGAATACATAGAGTTTAGATTTAATAGTAGTAGATGTAATAAGACAATTATTATAATAGGAGATGACGAGTTACTTGTAATTGAAAGTTTTAAATATCTAGGATTGTTTTTGCAAAATGATGGACAGGCTGATAGCGATGTTTATATAGGATACAAGTAGGATTATTGAAATGGAAGATGATGGTATGTATTCTTTATGATCATAAGGGATCTCTAAAACTGAATGTTGAGCTATGAAGTGAATACACAAGTAGAAAATGAGAGTGGTAGAGATAAAAATGTTAAGGTGGATGTGTGGATATACGAGAATGGATAGGATAAGAAATCAGAATATTAGAAAGAAAGTTGAAGTTGTATCTATTGAGGAAAAACTCCGAGAGATGCGTTAAAGATAATATAGATATATACTTAGACAACCAATAAATGCCACAATTAGGCGATATGAGACCGTGACAAATATGCACATTAATCTAGGAAGCGATAGATTAAAGAAGACTCAATAACAAAAATAAAATTCATTTAAATATAGATGATGATATAGTAGAGAATTAAACCCAATAATATAAAAGAATCCATATTGCTAACCTCACTTCTTGGAATAAAGATTTGGTTATTATTGTTATCGTATTTCTTTATATAGATTAACTTTTTTCCTTATTTGAGAAAAGCCTTTATAATCTTGAGTTTTCGAGTAATATTTTGAGAATGTCAGTATTTTATACTAAAATATTGATATTGTTGTTAGTTTTAAAATAATGTTGCTTTGATATACCTATACCTTTCAACTTACAAGTCATACTAATTTTCTTTTACTTTGTTCATCTGCTATAATTGCTACTATTTATTGTATACTACATAGAATATACCTTTTTATCCATTTCAATGTTGTTAGACATTAACAACGTACTGGATCAACCTTAGGGACCTTTTCTTTTGTATATTGCAAACAATTAACAACCATCATGATATGGTATTGATTAATTGAGATTAAGCAAAGGTTGTAGCATAAACATTATGAAAAAAATCAATGTGATTAATTGTTGGGACTTGAGAGAAAAGTGACTAGATGGCTGGGGGGCAGTGAATAACAATTAACTTGTCTCTACTCTTGCTAATACCTTACCAAGGTGGCACACAGATTATATGCTGTGGAAAAACATAAAGTAACAAGTCAATGCATGCTAAATGCTAACATGCAATGTTTTGTGGTTTGGAAGCCCATTTCTACTTCATGTTCTATGACTCATTAATGAGTCACTTCTAAAAGTCCACTAGTTTTTTTTTTCTTCTCGAATACCTTTTAGAGATAGAGAAACCTCTTACAGCAATTTTCATACAAGAGATTTACACAAAAGAAAGTTTAGAAGATTAGACCATAAATACAATCTTTAATTCACTAAAGGTTACCTCAGTCAATTGGCTTCCACCATTAGTTGATTGTTGTCTTGTAGACCGTAGGTCATTTATCTTCAATGTGTCAGATCAATCTCTACCTCAATCGACTCAATTCCAACATTAGTTGACTGCCTAGTAAATTTAGCTCCAAACAAAAATATTTTGTTTGTGAGTCACTATCCCTGAGTCGACTCCTTAATTGATTCAACTCACCAATTGATTGGGAAGACCTTTTAGTTCACTAGAGCCTTGACTATAATTATTCTAATGATCGAGTTTCACCTAGGTTGAGAACTAAAAAATATTCTGTTTGTGAGTTACCATCCTTGAGTCGACTCCTTAGTTGATTTAGCTCACCAGTTGATTGAGAAGACCTTTTAGTTGACTAGAGCCTTAACTATAATTATTCTAATGATCAAGTTTCGCATAAGTTGAGAACTACTTCTTCCAAATTTGCAAGTCTCCTGTAGCTCAATTTTGCCTCTAAAGTCGTTTTCCACTAGGTCTCCCTTGGATGCAATGAGCCAATAACTTACTCCACATGTCATCCTTCACTCTTTACCTATGTAGTTTGCCTTCTAATTATTGTCAACGGTGCCACCTCAATGTTCTTCGTCTTGTGACTCCTTGGATGTCCCATTTCATCCTTCTATAATTTCTAGTGAACCTTGAGCCACCAATCCAACCAACTTGGTCGTGCTAAGTCAAACTCCATGAGCTACACCAACACCACCTCAATGTTTCTCATCCTTTGGTCTCTCAAAATGCCTTATGCAATTTTCTCAATGTTTTGTCGAACCTCCAAGCCATTAAACTTGTTGCGTTGACTACGTCAAGTTATCATCCACATTCGACCTCCCGCATGCTCCATGTGTGTCCTATTAAATCTTTTACACAACTTAAATCTTTTTGCCTAAACATTGAAACTCATCATCGAAACCCATTGATCAAGTCTGATTATTTAGAGTACAATTGCACCAACATTATTATGTCATTTTTGTTAGGATCAAACACGCTAGAGGGGAGGAGTGGATATCGCTCGCTTTCTTTTTATATCGAGTCGTTCTTGTTTATAGATTAGTACACGGTGGAATAGATAAAAACTAAGTATAAGAACATAAATACACACCAGATTTAATGTGGTTCGGTCATCCCCCAGGGTTCCTACTCCACCACTATGTCTCGAACGTGAGCAATATGTCTTTCTCCTTTCCGAACACCTTTTGATGGTGGAGAAACCTCTTACAAGTTAATCAAGCACACACAAATAATGAATCAAATAAGCAATAATAATATAATACACAAAGAAACTTTACTGAAGAATAGACTCTAGAAGTCCTGAGTACGATTGTACTCGTCTTGACACTTCTTGGATCACTTGAGCAAAACTTTAAGACCTTGAATGCGAGTATGAGAGTTTGAGATAATGTGATGTTGTGAACCTCGAGCCCTTGTCCTTCTTTTATAGCTTTTTATCGAATGCTGATGCAACACCTTGTCGGTAGCTTGGAAGCCTTTCAGGCGCTTAGACCCTTGCTAACTCAGCTGTCGATCCTCGTGAACCTTAGATTTCGCTGACTTGGCGACTTCCAATAGCCTGGACCATCTTCGATCGCGTGGAACTTGGTCAACTCTGATCCTCTTGACTATCTCATTCGGATCGGCTTGATCCAGTCTTTGAGTCGCTCAGGCCATTTCCATTTTCCAAGACCTTCGGGTGGCCCGACCACCACTGGTCACCTAGATACTCCATGTGTCAACTCTAACTTCCTGCAACACAAGATTAGTCCACAAATACATAAGTTATGTTATACCTAGTATTTGGTCTACCTGACCTATTGGCTTGCTTGGTACTTGGTATACCTGATTTATCGGGGCTTCTCACTTTCTTAGAATTCATTCCTCCAAGACTTCTCACTACCAATAGTTCACTCCTCTAGGGTTTCCTTTTGCCAAACATTTAGCTCCCTTGATGTACTTGGACTTTTCCTTACCTAGGTCATCTTTGACTTGTCAGGACTTCCCATTTTTACCTAGGTCACCCTTGATTTGTCAAGACTTCTCACTTTGCCTATGTCAATTTTGACCTGTTAAGACTTTTCACTCTGGTTAGGTCAATCTTGACCTGTCAGGACTTCTATCCAATTGTCAAGCATGTGTGTATCATTGATATACTTGGACTTTTATCAATTTATTTCCAAACATCTAGTCAACCTTAACCTGCTTTAACCAACCCTTGACCTATTTCGACCAACCCTTAGTTAACCTTGACCAATTTATTTGGTCAACCTGACCAGCCTCATCAAACCTTGGGAGTCGATTGCATCAACAATCTTCCCACTAAATATATTGATCAAATATATTGACTAAACATAAAAATCATAAAAATCTATTGCACTAACCATCTCTCCCTTTTTAATATTTGAAAATATGTTTAAGTTAGACTAATCACTTAACTTATCTTCTTGGATCTTGTGCCAAAATGAAAGAATGGAAGTTTCTAACTTAAACTCTTCTTCTCCCCCTTTGGCATTCATCAAAAAGTAAAGCTACCTACCTTTTGAATTAAAGTTCTAAGGACCTCTTTAGTTGTTGCACCAACAATTTCTTAGGTATGCATTTGTGAGATCACTAACAAAAGGCACGTATGCAATACAGGGACTTTCAATTGTAGTCCATTTCTGTGAAGTTATTTAAACTATGTTCATGTACTACTAGTGTTTTGGTCTTTTAAATAGCTTCACAGGAACGACCTTGCTTTTGCAGAGGTTGCACAGATAAAATGCTGACATCCGTATAAGTTTTTCATCTTGTACAGTTGTTCTACATCTGTTATTTTAATTACTACATTTAAACATATTATTAAGAAAAATGATGATCATAACATGAAAATTGTCATCATATTGGTGCTTTTTTGTTATCATACTAAACTTTTTCAAAGGAAGTAGTCTCTAATCTTGTTTTGAACTTGATAATGTTAATTAATGTGCAGGATTTCTCCTGGGATTGTGGAACTGATAAAGAAACTGATGCTTAGAAATATAGATGTATACCTTGTATCTGGAGGCTTCCGTCAGATGATCAATGTATGCTACTCAACCAATTCTGCATTGAAAGGTCTTTAGTGACAATTAGGTATTAGTTGCGAAGTAAAGTGTATAGTGGTCATTCAAACATGATGTTGGAGTCAAATCTTTCAACCCTGATTTTAGCAGGTTCTGCATTTGTAGTTCGTCATGAGTTCATTAATCAATTTACTTTACACTTATCTGGTAGGAAGACAATCAAATGTCAATGGAAATGCTGGCTTTCGGCCAATCACTATTTTTAGGTTGAATTGAACTAATTAGGTCTCACTTGTGCCTCTGCACCTCTTGGAGCTCTAAGATAAACCCAGAAATCTAATAAACTTTTCTCAGCTAATTAATTTTTTTATCTTAAATAAGCCTGAAAAAGTAGAGTCCAACACATCTTGATGATGACGATGAGGAGCTCTAAGATAAGAAATTTTATTAATAACACCTACCAATTGGTACAATGAGCCTGTAATTTGGTATCTTAATTTTATCTTCAATAGACCAAGCTGACCAACTATTGAATTTGGCAGTTTTGAAGGTGCTGTTTATAAATTTAAAGCACGTATCATAAATTGAGGCTTCAAAGATATTCCAAAAGAAATAAATTGTATTGCAGGGAATAATTCTTTTAAACTCTTGATTTGGATAAATGAGAAACATTTTCTTGACAATTGAGAGAACAATATTTTACCATCATAGGATAGACATAGAAATGGAGTGACATTGGTTCGAAATGACTGGTTTGAGAAAAAGGAAATCCATTAAAGTGTATGAATATTGGATCAAAAGGTATTGCAGGATCTACTTTTCAGTTTTCCTCAGTTTCATATAAAGTATTAGATTTTTTTTTGTGTGTGTGTGTGTGTGTGGTTCCTGATCATCTAGCATGATTGAAAGAAATCTGCTACAGTTTGCCTTTGTTGTTGATATTTCTGTAATTCCAACAATTCTTGTGAAGCCTGCAGCATTGCAGCTTGGAATCCCTCTCGAAAACATTTTTGCAAATCAATTGCTCTTTGGGAGTTCTGGTGAATTTATAGGGTTTGATGCCAAGGAGCCTACTTCGAGGAGTGGTGGAAAAGCGACTGCTGTCCAAAAGATAAGAAAGGTCTATTGGTAATGCATTATGTAATTTAACCTATATGAAAAGTTACTTGATCTGAAAAGCATTTTTGTATTAACTTTGCAGATTCATAATTACAAAACAATGGTTATGATAGGGGATGGTGCAACAGATCTCGAGGTTAGTAGGTTTGATTGGATCACCCGCTTGGTCCTTGTGATTTTATTGGATATGCTAACTTTCTCAAGTACTGAATTATTACTATCCATGCTCGTCTCAAAGCTGATGATCTCAAGGGCTTGAGTTCCTCTTTCTGAATAAACTTTTCTAAATGAGATTGGGCATAATTGACTTTAAGAGATACAATGTCAGTCTTGGACAGATGCAAATCATGTTTTACTGCCAATGTGATTTTTCAAAGACTTCAAACATCCAGAATCAATGACTAAAGAAAATGTAGCATATATAACAAATATTTGAAGTTGGGATCCTTGTGATGGCTTAGTTTTCTCACAAGCACAATCTGTATAAATGAGAGAATTAATTCATCAACATTTTAACAATAATTACTTGACCAAAAATGATTAATGCTAAGTTTATAGTAGCTCTTAATTTATACCCTTTTGAGACTAAATTAGGATGTCACAGTTTTCCTCACTTAAGGTCTAATGTCCCATTAAAAATCAAAATTACTTTACAGACTAAAATTATCTGCAATTAGCAAAATAAGAGGCTCAATGCTCCACTATCATATACGTAACTGTTTTCTAACATCTTACTATGCTTAGGATTTAGCTTTGCTTTGATACAATTTGCCAGCACCCACATAGTTCAATTATCTCATTAATTTGTCTGGACTAATTATTGATCTAAAATGTTTATGCCCAAGTTAATATTGTTGGATTGAATGACGCAATGATAGAGGGTTGAATAGTCATAAATCAAATATTTTGACTCTTACAAAATAAAGATAAGATAAAAGTTAGTGCAATGGAAAAAACAAATGAATATCGACAAATATTTTAATGTGGTTTGGACTATTTCTATTGATCATGGCCTACTAACTCATTAGATTATTTAATAAAAATTGAAAATTATATTAACTCCAAAACTTATCCAACATATGAGATCCTAACCCTTTTTTTATAGATTAATAACACGATTTATTTTACATAAAATATTAGTCTTTTTAAATAGAAACTCTAACACGCTTTTTTTAAAAAAAATTAAACAACCTTTTATGGAAACTACTTACACTATTATTTCCCATAATTTATGGAATCATGATCCCATAATCTATGAAATATTTTCCATGATTTATGGAATACTTACCCGAAGACCTCTTGATCTTCTGCTGTATTCCTCTCCTCTTCTTGGACGTTGTGTGGGCAACGATCTTCTAAGATGACTCCACCCAATTCCTTCTCTTCCCCTCTTCCTATCCGATGGCAAGAACTCAAGAAAGAAGCTATCTCCTTCTTCCTCTTCCTCTTCTTCTTTCTTCTTCTTCTCTTCCTATCCTCTCCTTTCTTCTTTGGGCGCCGGCCCTATCAAAGGAAAGAATCCTTTAAAGGTGGCGCCACCTAAAGCTAGGAGAAGGAAGAGACTTAAAGAGAATCGGCCAAAGAGGAAAAGAAAAGAAACTCCTCTTCTTCTTCCTTCTTCCTCTTCCTCTTCCTCTTCTCCTTCTTCTTCCTCTTCTTCTTTCCTTCTTCTTCCTCTCCACTTGGGTGTTGGCCCTAGCAAGGAAGGGAGAAGATGGATGCTTGCTATGGGCGCCGGCCCTAGCAAAGAAGGAAGGGAGAAGATGAGTGCTCTTGCTATGGGCGCCGGCCCTAGCAAGGAAGGAAGGGAGAAGATGGATGAGGAAGGAGTCGACCCTAAGAGTAGACACAAGAAAATTGTAGTTCTTTAACCTCTCCCTCTCCTCCCCTTTTATAGCTTTGCCATCCTAGAAAATTTAGAAAGAATCTAACAAACTTTTCTTAATCAAATTTTGTTAGAAAAAATCTAATAAAATCTCTTGATATGATTTTGTTAGTTTCTTAATAAATTTTCTTAACTAAATTTTGTTATTATCTTAACAAAATCTCTTAATTAAATTTTTTTAATTTCTTAACAAAATTTCTTAATTAAATTTTATTATTTTCTTAACAAAATTTCTATAAAAAAATCATAACAAAATTTTGTTTAAGGAAGAAATAGAATTCTTAACAGAATTTCATAACGAAAATTCTTAACAGAATTTCTTAACAGAAATCCTTAACAGAATTTTTCATAGGAAAAATTCTTCACAGAATTTCAGAAATTCTTAATAGAAATTAACTTAAAATTCTTACAGAATTTTCTCAGGTGGATACAATGCTTTATCTAGAGGCTACAACAGGGACCTAGAGGAGGAATTAGTTTTGGCCTCCTAATGGGCTTGGGCTTCCTGTGTTCTCCCAGAACACCCAACTCAAGTCCATCAATAATAACTCATACCACTAAAGGGTTATTATTGAACTACCGCACCAATCTCATATTATAATATGGGCTCCTTCTTATCATGAGTGCATTAATCTCCCTATGTTTAAGAAATCGTATGTCCGTCAATTAATTGAATTACTAACAACTCAATTAATTAACTTCTGAATCCAAGAGTAGTACCACTCAACCTTATTATCATGCAGAACTAAGTCCACCTGCAGGGTTTACATGATAATCCTTATGAGCTCCTCAAGGGGACATCATCAGCCTAAATATTAGGACACAGTTTCCTTCTATAATCAACAACACACCATATACATAGCATTATCTCCCAACTCATCGGGCCTTTTGATTTAACGAATAAATCTCACCCTTTGATGAATTAAAGAAATACATACTAAGTATATGTGCTTGTTATTATATCGGGATTAAGAGCATGCACATCCATAATAACTGAGATCTAGTTCGATTATATAGTCAGTATAAATCGAACAACCTCAAATGGTCCTGCTCAATACACACAAAGTGTACTAGTGTAATTTAATAGTTAAGATAAACTAATACTAATTACACTACAACCACTCCAATGGTTTGTCCCTATCCATCTTGGTTGCGAGCTACTATTTATAATTTATAAGGAACTGATAACATGATCTTCTGTGTGGCACCACATACCATGTTATCTACAATATAAATTAAGTGAACAACTGCATTACATAAGAAATACAAACATTTGACCAATGTGATTTTCATTTCAATTATTTCAAAATAGATGTTTATACAAAAAGCTAGGCTTTTAGTATACATCCCAACAGTTATAATGGTTAGATAACCTAGGGTCTACAAGAGAATAGTAGATAATTATTGATAGAGTGAAGATTGGAAAATAATTAACTAATGGTGGATTCAGTTGACTGAATAATGACATAACAATAGAATAGAAAGTGAAAGTTGAATATATTAAAGGCTATAAAAGGGGATCAGGAGCAGCATTAAAAGGCCAACGAAATAGTTGTTTCTCTACATTCAGAAAGTATTTGAGAAGGAGAAAGATTCCGGATTTTTAGAAGTGACACACTAACAAGTTATAGGTTGTAGAGTAGAAATGAGAATTCTAAACCATGTTACGTCGCCATGTTAGAGTTGATATCCATTGACTTTGTTTTATTTCCGCATTTTTATATGACCTTGTTAAAGCATCAACAAGAGTAGAAATTTTATTTACAAGTAAATTGCTATTCACCCTGTCTAGCTATTTGGCCATCTCCTTGTGTTCTAACACTCTTAGAACACTCTTAATTGACTTGTGAGAGTGGAGAAACCTTTAACTTGGCTTTGGGTAACTGTTGGCTTAAGCGAAGAGTGGACCATTGGAATGGTCTTAGTCGATGATCCAGTTGACTAAAGGTTGGTTTTACTTGATTGGTGGTTGAGTCAACTAAACAATCAACTCTTGCCGATCAGCCAATGAACATAATATTTTTGTTCATGGCTGAGTTGGATGGACAATTGATTGGGTTGGATTTAGTTTATTGATGGTCTAATCAAAAAGTGATGATTGTTGATCTGACACAGAAAGTTTGCGATAGTCGGATGACCTAAGAGTTGAGTTATAATGGTCATCTCGTATAGAAATTAGTCATCTTGTAAGTTTAATCAAAATCGAGATTTAAAACAATTATATAGAGATCAGTCAGCTCTATTAGAAATTTGATTAAAACTTATCAAATCATAAAGGCAAAGGATGGAATAGATACAAAATTTATTAACTAAATTGATTTGATAAACTCAACATCTAGTTAATTCTTTTCTGTTCATAGCTTGATACTAAAAGACATGCAGGAGAACAATATACTACTTGTTGCTCTCATAAATTTTAGCTCAAATCTCTTACCTTTTCACTCTCTAAAATTTACTATAAGATGTTACATATGATCTACCTATATTATTTGACAGTGGTAGTATTTCTCTCGACTAATGCTACCTCAAAACATCGTTCTCAATTAAATCCAACAATATGAATTATTAAATAATAGTATAGTTTAGTAAATTATATATTAATATCTGATATATTCTATTACGTTACATTAATAGATGTGAAATCATTTGTTACTATATTTTTAATTATTGATTCTATATTAATGAAGTATGATTTATTAACTATGAATGATCTACAAGATATTCATGAGTTTAAAAATATAACTATATTTGATATTTCTTGAGTATTAATTTATTAACTAATAATAACAATAGGAAAAATAATAGTACTCGATATTGGTGGCCTAATAATAAAACTAATATGAAATGATTAATAATATGACTACTCTAAGTATTAAAATTTACTATTTGACATGGTATATATATTTTTTATAATTGAACATTGATTGCTTTCTTTTTCTATCATTTTTTCTTACTTTTTTTTTTAATTTTTCTCGATGATTTACTTATTCTATCAATTTAAGGCCAACATGTTCAATCTATTGCTCCCCTTTAATGTTTTCTATTTTCTAGACCTAGCAATGCTCCATCTAATTCGATATTTATTCGAAAAAATTGTTGGAAGTATCCAAATACACATATTTTTAGATTACAGATGAATTGAGACATTTTGTTATGTTGCTCAGAGGTTGGAAGAACCCTAAAAAAGGTTAGGTTTATCAAAATAACAATGCTTCAGTACTTCAAGAATGACTTAAAGAAATTAAGAAAAGACAAAAGAGACGAGAGTGCACATAACCAGGGGGAATGTAAATTTAGTCAATGTGAAAATTTAGAAATGACTATATCTATGGTGTTTTTAGGTATTTGCTCTAGAATTAATAGTTAATGTTCCCTAACACTCTTCAACATTAAGTTCTCTTTTTCACTTTTGCCTTTAGGCTCGGAAACAAGGTGGTGCCGACTTATTTATATGCTACGCTGGGGTTCAGCTGCGAGAAGCTGTTGCAGCAAAAGCTGATTGGCTTGTCTTTGATTTTGAAGAACTACTGAGCTCTTTGCAATAGCATAAGGTTTGTTATGCCCTATTTGTTTAATTTTTCTAAATGCTTTATCAGTGTCTTAAAACTGCTTTATCGACAAACAATTGGCCTGTGTCTTTGTTCATGGTTCTATTCCATGAGGTTGGGTAAAGCCGCAATAATTGTTCTTATTTTCTTCCATTTTTTAACACTTGTCTATAATTATGTTTATGTTCCTGTGTTTTAGTTTACCAATATGTGGAGTTGCATAAACGATTTTTCTATGTTGCATTCTGTAAATGGTCTCATATCTTGTTAAAATTCTTTCTAGCTTTTTAGATAATTCTTTGTTTAACTTTAAATACTTTCAAATTATTTTTAATTCAGGCAATAAAACCTATGTGCAATTGATGTGTGATGAAAGTAACATTACCCACTAAACCCAATCCTTCTATAGCTACATGTCCGTTGGAAAGACCAATTGGCGTGAATATGAATTCATCCCCCGTGCGTCATAAGCTGCTGATTAGAAGACATGTGCCCATCTTGCAAAACCAATACCTAAAGTACATTGTTGTGTTTAAGTTCAATCCACTTACATCTAAGCTAAGTGGAAGTCATTCTTTATTTCATCTCACCTCTTATGGGTAGAAAGAATGAGAGAAAAGTACAAGGAAAATATTTGCTTTATTGATTTATTATTGTAGCTAATGGTCATTTATACAAATTGTCTAGACAATATATAGAATATAATATGACAAATACGGTGATAGTGAATATGGTATGCAATCTCAGTTATCATAGATACAATAATAGTTATGGTTGTGATTGTAGCACTAAGCATGGTAAGCCTTTGTCGATTGAAATCAATTTATGATCATCATTTCCGTACTACTATTCTTGTCATTATCCCCGACAAACTCAACGAGAGGTATAGAACATTGAATTTGGTTGTTAGAAAATAGCTTGGTGAAGATGTCAACAAGTTGATCCTCTATGGAGATATAGAAAATTGATAATTGTTTAGTCGCTATACACTTCCATATAACGTACAAATCAATCTCTAGATGCTTTGTGTGGGACACGTTGCTCCAATGTTATCATACTATATTTTAGGTGTAGTATTGCTAGAAAGATGCAATTCTAGAAGAAGAGATTGAAACCTCGATGCTTGAGCGAGATACAATGGATTGCTTTTTAAAATGCCATAAAATGATGTTTCTTCCAAGAAATATTACATATTCACTAGTAGAACATTTGTCTTCAAGAAGAGCTAGCCCAATCTTCATTTATTGTTATGAAGTGAATAATGACGATATAAAAAGAGACCATGTAGAATAGTGCCTTTAAGATAGTGAAAAATCCTCTTAACCCTTTTCCAATGTTGTTTAGTGGGAACATACATAAATTGACAAGTCCAATTGATAGCAAAAGTGACATTAGGTCGTGTGATAATGATATATTATAAGACTTTCATAATGGTCCGATACATTTGAGGATCAGTCATAGCAGTAATAACAAGGGAGGATGAAGGTGCAGAGGAATTACCTACTATAATAAGTGTAGAAATAGGATGTGCTCCATCCATTTTAGCTTATTGGAGAACCTTGCTCTATGATAAGAGAAAACCTTCATCATTCGAGAAAAGCTCGACACCAAGAAAAAAAAAGAGTAGTGCCAAGATCTTAAATAGGAAATTCTTATATGAAGACGAAGTAGAGTAGTGATTCCTTCTTGATCATTACCAATTAGTAGAATCTCATCCACATAAATAAGGAGCTAACATTGCACTTATAAAATAAAGAAGAGTTAGTTTTTGAGCTAGAAATCCCTTGAGTATGTAGCCAAGTAGATAGACGATGAAACTATACATGAGGGTGTTTGTCGAAGACCATATATGGATTTCTTGACTGACAAATATGTGTTGAAAGTTATGGATTAATAAACCCAAGCTGCTGCTCAATAAACACAGTTTCCTCATCAACATGGTCGTCAAGAAAGATATTCGAAATATCTAATTGTTGTATTAGCTAGTTGGAGCTGACAACTATAAATAGTGATAATGTGACAATTTTAATCTTAGTGACCGAACTAATGTGTCATTAAAGTTAATACTTAGCTGTTGATTGAATCATTTCTCCAAAACACAAGTTTTATACTGTTTAAGAGAGTCATCATCATGATATTTGAGGCGGAAGACCCATTTGGAGCCCACAACATTCATGGAGGTAATACAAGGAACTAAGCACCATGTCTTATTACGAAGGAGAGCATCCAATTATATAACCATCATAGCATAGTTTAGATCCTTAACTGCCTATATAAAGCATGTTGGTTTAGAAGATTTTTAAGAGTCCACTCTAGCCTTGGAAGAGGTTATTGGGTGACTACTGATGGGCATCGTGTATAGATGTCACTTAAGAGAAGCGTGTGCTGAGGAGCATCTTCATCAGATTGCTTGTTGAAGAGGGGCGAGGGAGTAGGCTAAGATCGTGAAGGTGTAATGTGTGGCACATTCTACGAAGGAAGCAAATTATTCTTATGATTGGATGATGCAATGAAAGAGAGGCCTCATAGATCAACGGAGATGGAGATGGACCTAGAATACCATCACTTCTTATATCAAAATCATTTATGGTCAGAGGAGTCAAATGCTTTTATGTCTATTGCAATGTTAGATGGTTCTAAGCAGGTGCCACTATTGTTGGAGAGGTTGAGGAAGCTACCGAAAAAGAGACTATCATGAAATGTTTATTCACTCAGTTGGTATATGTAAACAATGATACCCATAATGTAACTTGCTATAATCAAGGAAAATAAACACCTATAACATGAACAATAAAAAATTTGAAGAAAAGTGTTAGTTAGGAGTCCAATTATAAAGTTTTTCCAAAGGACATATTTAATTGAACAATTGAGTAGAAAGTTGATTTATGAAGTAAACTATAGTGATAACAACTTCATCCTAAAATTTAGGAGGAGCTAATGCATGATAAAGAAGAGCTCAAACAATTTCCACTATATGTCGATGGTTTCTTTTTGCAAATCCATTTTGCTTAAGGGTGTGAGATTAAGAGACTCGATAAACAATTTCATAAGAGGCAGAATGTTGATGAAGGGCTTAATACTTACCTCCCTAATTACAATGGAGATCAAATATTTTAAGACCAAAATAATGTTTAACTTGTTTTTGAAAATGATAAAATATGTTAAATAAATTATATTTTTATTTCATAGGATAGAACAATGTGAATTATTGAGGTGGTCAATGAAAGTGATATAATATTGATTAGACAAGATAGGTGTAAGGTCTCAAACATTAGAATGGATTATTTTGTGAAAAGTTACAAACACGATTAAATGGGGAAAAAGATAATTTATAACTCTTGGCTTTGCAGGCCTTGTATAAATGAGATGAGCAGATATATGAAGTAGGTAAACTAAATCAACTTATGATTATTTTGAACAATACAAAGAGAAGCATGACCAAGGTGAGCATGCCAAATTGGTTTAATTATGTATTCACCGATAAAAAAACTTTAATAGAAAGATATTGACGATAGTAGAGATCATTTTTGACCATTCCATGGAGTACATAGTGCATGCTGTTCTATCCTTTACAAGGTAATGATTTGAATAAATTTACATTGTTAAAACTAAATTACCGTGTAAAGAATAAATTTTTAGTAATAGAAGGGACATCAATATATTGCATATATGAAAAGTTTGATTAGATGATTGAAAATATATATTTCCAAAGTTAGCAATTCACAAACCAGAGTCATTACCTACCTGTACTGTATTCAAGCTATAGTAGAGCATCACTTCTAAAATTATGTCATAGTCTGGTGTACATATGATGAGTTACTCAAGTATCAGACACTTTTGTAGGAAGAATATTTATGGACTAGAGTACTCTCCAACAAACTTGTGGAGCGATTTGGATTTGTTGATGTAAGGATGCAAGACTTCCAACAATATTTTAGTCAAATCTCTCAGGACATTTAAGACTAATATATCCAACAGCGAGACAAATTTGGCATCTTCCACCAATAAAATTTGAAATAAATCTCTTAGAACAATGAATATCAATATGTCCAACGGTAAGATAGATTTGACATCATATAGGACGATGCCCACCTTGATAGCATTGGTTGTTTGATATAAGAATAGACATAAGAGCTAATCTATACTCTAGATTAATGATAAAAGGGAATAAGCTAGAGGCTTTGGAAAAAAAAGTCTTGTTGATGGAAAGGTTGAAAGGAAGGCTGCGGATAAGCGAAATAATAGATGATGGAGGTGTTGGCAGAAGGTTGATCGTGGAAAAGTAGAGGAGATGAAGGAGGTGTTGGCAAGAAGGTTGACCGTGGAAAAGTAAAGGAGATGATGGAGGCATGGGTAGAAGGCTCATCATGGAAAAGCATAATATAATTGATAAATTATACGTATAAAATATTAATTATTTTTAAATCATTATATTTAACACCTTCATTGTTTTACTAATGAGCGTTCTTAGGTTCTATATATTTTAAATCTTAGACAATTAATTTTCATATAATATTTCTTATTTAATCTATGGTGTGAAAACTCTTGTATATTTAACACTATATTTAACTTTTCATAGAGATGTAATAGTCCTTGTCGAGATGTTACAGTAAGATTTGCATTCCGTTCCTTTGGAGAACATCCTAACATTAACATAATAGTTTGATGGATCCATTCATTAAATATTTGTTTGAAAGTCAATGCTAGTTAGCAACTTAACACATAACCTTCATCCTTTTCATCTAGGCTTTGGACCAATATTGACGGGTTAGATGAAAATACCCTTTGGTTGACTGATATATTGACTACAATTATCTTAATGATCGAGTATGCTTATGTTGAGATCTACTCTCTCTTAGGTATATGTTCTCTTAACACTCAACTCACCAAGAGTGATCATATGCATATGAGCCCTTAGCTCGCTTTATGTTTCATATTTCACATCTTCACCTAATTAGTCTACCTCCTCTAGCTTAGCTATAATCTAATCTTGGTTGTTCTACAGTCCCTTCGATATCTCATGTCATTCTTCTCCAATCTCCACTGACCTCAAGTTATTGAGTTATTAACCGACCATGGTTTTGCCAAGTCATTTTCATGTGTTTTTCCAAGTTAATCCTCACTTAAAATATTTGTGCAAATATTAAAATCCAATGATCGATCTCAATCATAAGACATTGAGTGTATCAACAATTTATCCCTTTTTGGCGACAATATGTTTAAGTTATGTAATAGCAAAATGAAATTAGGGACAGCTCCTCCGCCCCTAGTGGAGAATAAATTTTCTAAAATTCTAACTTAAACCATTACTCTTTTTTCTCGCGCTAAAAAGATTGCAGTAGACAACCCAAAAACACACAATTTGATCATTTAAATAGTATTCCGATCCTAATTCAAACTTGATCTAAGTGTAATACAAATAGGACAATAATCAAATTCAGTTGAAAGTTTCATTTTTGAACCTTTTTACATAGAGTGCCAACAAAATATCAATTGACTCATACTAAGCTGTGGATATCTAATTCACTCGACTGTCTTTCAAACTACACAATTGTGCCAAATTTGAAAATTCTTTTAAAATTCTATAAACATTTTAAATCTAAATATAAATAGGTTTTCAAAACATGAAATGAATTTTTCAAAATGAAATTTCTAGGTGTGATCTAAATGTTCATTAATTGATACTTTAGTCATTAGTCAATCTGATCATTATTATGCAATTTTTTTTCTTACCATCAACTTTCTCTAGGTTTTTTTGCTGTAACAGTAGTTGATTGGACTAGGTCATCGATCGACTGTCTAGGACAGTTATGAACAAAATTATTTTGTTTGTTGTTGATCAAGTTTAGTTAGCTATCAAGTCAACTTAGCCCTCATCAGTCAATTACAACATTTTGTTTGATGACTATACTTGAGTCGATTCCACAATCAACTCAATTACCAATCTACTAAAGTCACACTTCAATTGATTGATATGTTGACTATAACTCTCCTAATATTAACGTCTATCTATGTCGAGATTTACACTCTCCCAAGTATATGTTATTTCAACACTTAACTCACTAAGAGTTGTTCCTTTGCTTCCAAGTCATCTTGTATGCTACTTGTCCCTTGGATGGACAAGAACCCTCGACTCTCTCTAAGCGCTATCCTTCACGTCTTCTCTTACATAGTCCATTTACTCTAATTTAATTATACGTCTTCCCCTACGTAGTCCAGTTCCTCAAATTTAGTCGTACTTTGTATATAATCGAGTTAGAGCGCTAGAGGGGGGAGAGTAAATAGTGCTTTATCGCTTTTTTACTCTTTGAATAATTCGTGTGTAAAACGAAAGTATGTGAAAATAGAAAGTACAATGGAAAGAATAAATAGGATAAATTTTATTTTTACTTAGTTCACAGCAGGCTACTACTACAAGGCCCACGATCCGTGATTATTTTCGACGGACAATTCACTATAAAATCTTTCTCTTACGAGAAGAAGTTTATCGCTTTATAAAATATGTTAGGATCGATAAACTTATACCATCCTAAACTCTTAAGTACAAAAGAAATAAAATGGTTACCGACTGAGAGTATTAGACTTGTAGTTGTCGGTGCAGCTCCGCGGCATTACGATGGCGTACTGGATCGAATATTTGTGCGTAGGAGGTTGTCATAGAAGCGTATGAAATTGATATTAGGGTTTCCTCCTGCAGCTGCTTATCAAGCCTGATTCGGGCGCCTGAAAGTCCTTCCAGGCATCTCCACGTCATCACATCGATCCTTTTTCGATGCTGACTCGACATCTTCTGAGTGCTTGTATCCCTTCCGGGCGCTTAGATGCTGACATGGAGGTTGCCGGATCAATTTCGACTCCACAATGTCTTAGCCAGATTCGGGCACCTAGAACCTCTCCGGACGCTTGGAGGCTGAGGTGTCCTGACTATTGAGACTCTGTCACCTCATCCGCCTCTCTAGCCCGTTCGATTAATGTCCAATCGCCTGGATCCTTTTCGAGTGTCTGAATCGTCCAAGTAATAGATCTAGATAAGGGCATCCGAAACACAAAGTTTCAGCCCATCCTTTCCTGTATTAGAAGTTAGTCCAAAAATAAAATAATAGGAACGAAATAGTTTGGTAAATTGTTTGGTATTGACATTAGATTTCTAGTGAAATCTTAAGTCAGATCGATGTCTACTGTTTCCCTTACTGGGAATGTGTCCTCACCCACTCCACTAGAGAGAAATTACCTTTTGCCAACCAAACCCTCCAGATTTGTTGGACTTTTGCTCAGCCTTGATCCTCGACCTCTAAGACTTTTGCTAGACGTCCGGTCCTCCAAACCCGCCTAGACTTTCTGCCTGATGCTCTGATCTATTAAGACTTCCTGTCTAGTCTTCCAGACCAAGATTTTTTTGTCCAATCTTCTAAATTAGGTCTTCCTTGCCCAATCCTCCAGATTAAGTCTTTCTTGCCCAGTCCTCCAAACTAGGTCTTCCTTGCTCAATCCTTCAGATTAAGACTTCCTTTGCCTAGCCGCAACTAGGACTTTTCTGTGCTACATGCACACTCAATTCAGCTCATTAGTCCACTTCTCAAACTTAATTCAAACCCTTTGTCATTATCAAAACTCAAGTTTAATCATCTGGTACTCTCTACACCAACAATCTCCCCCTTTTTGATTATGCCAACTAAGGTTTTAAGTTAAATAAAATATTTGCTTTAACAGAAATAAACCATCATAGTTTTTCAAGTTAATAACAAGAAATTTAAAAATTAACATTTTGACTCCCCCTTTATTTAGGATTCTTCTCTTGAAGTTAAGGTCTACTTAGAAAAATATTTTTTTAAAAAAATTTTTCTTTCTCTCCCCCTGAACTTGATATGATTTTCTTTATCAATTTGGTTAAAAACGATTTAAACTTTTGAAAAAAATATTTTGCAAATATTTTGAAAAAATAATTTTGAGTCAAAAAAATTTCTAATAAAAACATTAATCATTTAAAAATTTCAAGGCAATATTTTGAAAATTTTCAAGGCAATTGTTCAAGTCATTTTCTAAGTTAATTTTGAATTTTTAATTTAACTTAACTTGACCATACTCTTCCCCTTTAACATAATCAAAAATATCTATTAAAAATTTAAAGGTATTTTTGAAAAAGTTTAAAATTATAAAATTTTATGTTATTTATATAATATATAAAAATACTTAGACAATTTTTTTTTTATCCTTTAGGCACATGTCTAACTTATCAGTATTGGCTAATTATTAGAAGATAACAATTTAACCAAATTAATCAAGTTTAAATGTATGATTCCAACTAGCCTTTACTAAGTAGGAATACTTAATTTGATATATATTTTTTATTAATTTTTTAGCCCAAGTTTTGGTTTGATGTACTAACATAAGCATAAAAAATTTAGACTTTTATCCTATGCATTTCACACTGTTCTAGGTTTCATAATACACAAGCAAATTATCTAGTGTGTTTTGTGAGATGCAATAATCTTAGTCTATAGATGCATAATCTCTATTGGGAGTGCTTAGGCTAAGTCCAATTTTTGCTTTTAATTTTGAAATCAAAAATTTGAAACTAAAATTTTTAAAGACAAATATAATTTTGAAAATATTTTGAAAACTAGGTAATAGTAGATTTGAAAAGTCATGAGTTTTGAAAAATTAATTTTGAACAAAAACGTAATTTAAAAAAAATTATCCTTAATCTACCAAGCACATTCCTAATTGCCTTCTGAATGTGCTAAACTCAGATTCAAATAGGATTTTGTGAAAATATCAGCTACGCTTGATTTGAACTCAACTTAGTTGAGTACAATTTCTCCTTTAGCGACATGATCTCTAATAAAATGATGTTTGACCCTATGTGTTTGGTTCTAGAGTGATGAATTGTGTTCTTGGTCAAATTGATTGAACTGATATTGTCAATTAATACTTTAGTGTTATAGTATTTCAAGTTAAAGTCAGTTAATGTATGCATCATCTAAAATAATTGTGCTACACATTCCCCCCATTGCTATGTACTCTACTTCAGTAGTAGATAATGCAACACATTATTGCTTTCTACTATACCAGCTGACTAGACATGTGCCTAGGAATTGACATCCTCCACTTGTACTTTTTCTATCTAGTTTGCAACTAGCATAGTTTGATTCAGAGTATCCTACTAGGTCAAAGTGATTACTCCAAGGGTACCACATTCCTACAAAATATCTAGAATGTAGGGGTATAAATGTCAATAATGCAAATCTCATCTTATGCTCCTCAAAAGGGAATCTAGGATCTGTACTAGGGGTACGAGAAGTCCCAGCCTCAGTGGTCTTCCTCTTAATCTTAATGCATAAATTAAGATTTTAACTAAGAAAAGATAATTTAATTGACTTTGGGATCGTTCAGAGACTTATCTAGGCATATTGGATCGAAAAATAACAAATTGACGACCAAAAAACCTTGACGGCGATGCGGGAAGAAGATTTTTGGAGGTTAGAAGTAGATTTTGGCCGGCTTGGAAAGTTAGGTCTCGAACATCTATATAGACGTGATTCGGGCACTTGTATTCTAATCAGAGCGTCTAGATTTCATGTGGTGCAGTGTGCTTGGATTTTTTTCAGGCGCATGGATTCTAAAAATCGAGGGCACCTGTATGAAATTGTGGGTGGTGTTCGGGAAGAGATTCAGGGCGCTTGGATTTATATTCAAGCGCCTGGATTACGTTGGACTGGGCTTATCGTTGGAATTGAGTTTTAATTAAATTAGTTAAGTTTAAAAATTAATTAGTTAATTTTAATAGTTAATTGATTGAGTTTGAGAGTTAATTAAGTTTTACAAATTAATTGATTAAAGTTTAAAGGTTAATTAATTTGATTTAAGAGTTAATTAAGTTTTAAAAATTATTTGATTAAAGTTTAAAGGTTAATTAATTTGGTTTGAGAGTTAATTAAGTTTTAAAAATTAATTGATTAAAGTTTAAAGGTTAATTAATTTGGTCTAGGAGTTAATTAAGTTTTAAAAATTAATTGATTAAAGTTTAAAGATTAATTAATTTGGTTTTAACGTGCCTATTTCTATCTTACCCATTTTTAGTTTATCAAATAGTTAGTGTTATGGATTCTATGAGATGATTTTTAGTTATTTATCTTAATTAATTGATTATGATTATCTAAGATTTGATTAACCTTGAGTTAAATTCAAATTTAAGCTTTTAACTAATTAAGTGTGAATTTCAAGAATCAGCTTCTATGCAATGACGAGGCATAAGGGCTTTCTTGAGTATCAGAATAACGATTACCTTTTAAAACAAAGCTAGTTCAAGAAATCATACACTTAGCTAATCTAGGGAAAAAATTTGGTCTAACTAATCTTGGATTTGACGAGGTTGCTTCGGTTAGTTCCACTCAGCTAAATAAACTAAATAGAGTACTCCTTATCCCACTTGACTACTTAAACTAGGTTTCCCTAGCGTACTATCATCTTACCTCACCCTTATACTAGGTTGGGCAAATATTAATCAAATTTGTGTCCTTAACTAATCTAGCTTCAATCTAAGTTTCAATAAGAATAAAATAAAATAAAAAAATAAAAATCAAATGATTTTTATCTAACACGTATGGTTTTGGATCTCCCGGGATCATTACATCTATTGGGTTTGATCAAACAGTATATTTGATCCTTGGGAACTTAATATTGGTTCAGTCAAACTGGATTGGTCAGGTTGGATTTTGGAACTCATGCTTGGACTCGAGATTTCTTAGTTCGATTTACAAGCAACAAATACGACCTATGTCTGGCTTTGTGTCCAAGTCCAGATCTGTTGTATATAACCCTTTGAGTTCTAAGTATCATATCAAGATACTTGGAGCCCAAAGTAAACTTTTCCAAAGATCTTTTTAGATCGTCAACTTGAAATTTCAGATTGAAATTTTCTTCCTTAAGTTTGACTTGACTTGAAATTCCAACCTGAACATTTTCAGTTGACAAACTGATATTAACTTTCTCTTTAAGGAGTGCTACCTCCTTTTGGAGAGAGTTAACTTGGGTACTGGACTATTCTAGTTTTTTAGTCAAACAATAAATTATTGAGTACAATTTATCAGTCAAATTATTGCTTACAGCGCTATTGGGACCCTTTGAATTGGATATGGATTTGTGACTTGAATTTAATTCAGCTTCTAACTTAGTGTCTGGTTCGGTCTCAATCACAATAATCTCCTCTCTTACTGGAAGAGCTAGGAAGCTCGTGCTTCCTCCTCTGAGTCTTCTGAGGAGGACTCATCCCAGGTTGCCTTGAGCACTTTCTTCTTTGTTTTGTGCTCCTTTTGTTTAAGACAGTCGGCCTTAAAATGCCCCTTCTCGTTGCAATCGTAGCATGTAAGTTCAGTCATGTTGGTGGGTGTTTTGGTTGAGCTTACCTTTTGAATCATTTTCTTCATCTCGGATCTCTGAACTACGCGCTTCTTCTTGAATATTTTCTTAACTAGATTAACTAGTTCGGTTGCAATCTCGTCGTTGCTTTTAGAACTCGATGAATCTTCAGATTGTTCCTTTGTTCGTCGTCTTACTGTTCTATCTTTGGTTTGACCTGCAATAAGAGCAATATTTTTCTCGATGGGATTGACGTTAGTTTGTTCGTGCAGCTTAAATTTTGAAAAGAGTTTATCTAATTTAATTTTTGAAAGGTTCTTGGAGAATTTATATGCATCAACCATTGATGTCATAAGGTGTTCCTAGGAAATACTTTCAATGCGTACCTGATTACGTCTCATTTCTCCACAGGTTGTCCTATGGCGTGGAGTCCATTGAGCAGATCCTGAATTCGTGTATGTAGCCCACTTGTAGATTTGCCTTCTTACATCTTTATGTTGTACAATTTATTCAACAGAAGGGCTCACTTTGGTGTCTAACGTTCCTTCATGTAGCTTGATGAGTTTGTCCCATAAGTTTTTCACACTTATAAATGGACTAACTCGGCTGAGCTCTTCCTTTGTTAGACCACATTGAAGTGTCTAGGGTGCTTTGGTATCAACTTCAATTTTATGCTTTGTAGCTGTGTCCCACTTCTCACGCGGCTGTGGAATGCCGTCGTTGTCTGTTGGAAGTGTGAACTCTGTCTGGATCACAATCCACATTTTCACTTACGTTTTGAGGTGGTACTCCATTCTACCCTTCCAGAAGATGAAGTCTTCTTCTAAGAATAGTGGAGGTTTGGCGGTGCTATAGCCTTCTTGAAGGGTCATTTAACTTGCACAAAAAAAATCATAAAAAATGTACTAAGACTTGATCTTGTATTAGTAGAGCGGAAGAAATGAAAATCGAGAAAATTAGAGCGAAAAATAAAAAATACTCGATTAGTGGTGACACTAAATTCGAGCACCTCTCGCTTTGATATCAATTGTAAGATCGACTTAGAGGGTTAAAGGGGGGTTAATAACGTTTTATCACTTTTTCACTCTTTAAACAATTCATGCGTAAAATGAAAGTATGTGAAAATAGAAAGTGCAATAGAAAGAATAAATAGGAATACTTTTATTTTTACTTGGTTCACAGCCACATGCTGCTACTCCAAGGCTCACGATCCGTGATCGTTTTCGACGGGTAATTCACTATAAAAACTCCTCTCTTACGAGAAAGAGTTTATCGCTTTATAAAATGTGTTAGGATAAGTAAACTTATACTATCCTAAACTTTTAAGTACAAAAAGTAATAAAATAGTTACTGACTGAGAGTATTAGACTTGTAGTTGTCGGTGCAGTTCCTCGGCATTACGACGACATACTAGATTGAATGTTTGCATGCAGGAGGTCGTTGTAGAAGCATATGGAATTGATATTACGGTTCTCCTTACAGCCGCTTATAAAGCCTGATCCGAGTGCTTGGAAGTCCTTTCGGGTGTCTCCATGTCATCTTGTCAATCCTCTTTCGACGTTGACTCAGCATCCTATGGGCGGCAATATCCCTTTCGAGTGCCTGGATGCTGACGTGGAGATTGCTGGATCAACTTTGACTCCGCAATGCCTTATCCAAATCGGATGTCTGGAACCTCTCCGGGCACCTAGAGGCTGAGGTGTCCCGATCACTAAGACTCTACCACCTTATCTGCTTCTCTAGCCCGTTCGATTGACGTCCGATCGTCGTGATCCTTTCCGGGCGCCTGAGCACCCCGATCGCCTAAATTCAGATAAGAGCGCTTAAAACACAAAGTTTCAACCCCTTTTTCCTACATTACAAGTTAGTCTAAAAATAAAATAATAGGAAGGAAATAGTTTGGTAAACTATTTAATCTTAACTTTAGGTATTTTGTGAAATACTAGGTCAGATCGACGTCTACTGTTCCTCTTACTAAGAACGCGTCCTTACCCACTCCACTTGAAAGAAGTTACCTTTTGTCAACCAGGTCCTCCAGACCTGCTGGATTTTTGCTCATCCTTGATCTTTGGCCCCCAGGTCTCCTACTGTTAGATATCCGACCCTCTAAATCCGCCTAGCCTTTCTGCTTGGTGCTTTGATCTGTCAAGAATTTTTACCCAGTTCTTCAGACTAGGACTTCCTTGCCCAGTCCTCCAAACCAAGTCTTCCTTGTCCAATCCTCCAGATCAGATCTTCCTTGTCCAGTCTTTCAATCAGGTCTTCCATGTCTAATCCTCTAGATCAGAACTTCCTTTGTCTAGCTGCAACTAGGGCTTCCTTGTGCTACCTGCATGCTCAATTCAGCTCATTAGTCCATTTCTCAAATATAACTTGAATCCTTTATCATTATCAAAACTCAGGTTCGATCGTTTGGTGCTCCCTGCACCAACACTCTGATGCTCCTCATCGTGCACTCCCTTAGATACCTCATGCCATCTTTCTCCGATCTCTATAGACTTTGAGTCATCGAGTCATCAACTAACCTTAGCCGTGCTAACTCATCTCCATATGTATAAATTAAATTCACATATCAAATACCAATATAATCCTTATATTAGTTTTCTAAACATCAAAATTCAATGATTGATTCTGTTGACAAGGGGTTGATTATACCAACAAAGGACTAGAGGTTTGATAAGTGATGAAGTCCAAATAGGTCAAAGGCGATTGGATGTTTTGTGATGATAAATCCCCAACAGATTGAGTTTGATTAGATATCAAGTAGGTGAATGAAGTCCTAATAGATCAAGGTTCACTTAATGCAAATAAGCATGAAAGTCCTAGTAGATCAAGGTTTACCTAAGACTAAACAAGTAAAAGTCCTAATGGGTTAATATTAACTTAAGATTACAAAGTGGAAGTCCTAATAAGTTGAAGATGACTGGTACTAGGCAAAGGATGAAGACTCAAAGGCCTCTAAGCATGAGAAGTCCCAATAAATCAAGATCAACTTATACTAGGTAGAAGAGGAAATCTTGAAGACATGAGGTCTATTGGCAAAAAGAAATTTAGCCTTAGAATTAGTTGGAATCAAGATTTGAGTTGGTTGATAATGGATTTCAATCATAGGTGGAGTAGGATTTGCAGGTTGTCCAACTATATAGATTAGTTTGTTGCTTGTGTTTGTGGTTTTGAGTTTTATTTATATTTTTCGTTGTGCATTAACTCGATTGTAGATGAACACACATGAAGAGAAAAGCGATCGACTATTCCCCCCTCCCCTCCACTAGTTGCCATCCCGGTCCAACAATGTGGAGTTTGAGGGTGAAGGTTGGAATCGAGAGGAGATTAACTTGAGGGTGAAGGATGATATTGATGGAATGTTCAAAGTATTTGAGGGCAGAGAGCCTGTATTGAGGAAGAGCTTAATGAACTTTAGTGCATGAAGCTTGGATTGAGGTGCTTGGACGACTTGAGTCAAGGAGATTGGTCAAGGAGTCAAAGACTATGAACTCTATATTGTGATTATCATGTTGTAATCTTGAGTTTGTTTTTGAGCATCTACATTGTATGATATGTGATTGCTTGGGTTTGAATGAACTATCTAGGCTTGATTGGTGAAACTTTATGATGTTTGATGAGAGTTATGTTGGATTGTTCTGTGAGACTAAATGGGTTGAGTAGCTCGTTCAATTAATTTCATTTGCTCTTGTTCATAATTGTGTTGATATGTAGTAGAATATTAAAAAAATAATGCATAAAATAATACAAATATTTTGTCTCTTATGTGACTCAAAATTCTCAGTTCTTACTCAATGACCTATAACTTGTTAATAAATTACTCATAGGATCCCTCTATACTCTCTCTTTCTTAGATGTGCTCTAGAGGTTGGAAAACCTCTTATAATCTTGCTTTACAAAGATGAACAAGAAGATACAAGTAATAAAATGCTTTCTTTCTCATTTGATTGCTAAAGAATGCTACCAAAATCTCCCCTATAACCCTTCTTGTAGCCTTCTAGTTTTGAATAATTACCTACTATTTTCTATTTATTTTCTTGCCTAATCAATCCATTGCTAACTTATATCAATAAATTGATCCTGCAACTGTTTTAGCTGAGTCAACTGAATTGCATCTAGTTGGCTATTTGGCTTCGCAACAGATACTTGATTTGACTAATCTTCTATGCAGTCGATTGACTTGTTGTACCATCTAAGTCCTTTGACAACCTTAGCCCATTCTATTAGATCAATGACTCTCTTTTTTGATTTTTGTTGTTCCAACAATTGATTGCTTTTGCACATCAGTGGATTAATCTTTCATTAGTTAACCAACCCACCCATGAATAGAAACATTCTATCGCTGGCAATCTAGTTTGAGTTGATTGTCTAAGTGACTCAACTATTAATCGACTAAATTTAACTTTCAGTTTACTATATATAGACTGTGACCAACTTTAAGGTTGAGTTCTGGTTTAAGTAAGTCTATCCAAAATTCAAAATGCAAGTAACTAGTAGACTTTCACCTCATTTGGACACCCTACGAGTAGGCCATACCTTTGGGATTTTCTCATCTTACTAAGAGGCCTTGCCTCCAAGACTTCCCATGCCTAAAGTCTTTGTCTTCTGGTCTTCCTTGTCAATTTAGTGACAATTAACTTTGACCAACTATAACTTCTCCTTGGTAAGAGGCCTAGCCTGTGACACTATCATCTTCTAATGTTAATCCACTTTAAATCACCAGGACTTATACTTACCAAGATACGTACTTACTTAGCTTTAGATTCACTTTGATTTAGTCTTAGATCGACCTTGACCCATTACGACATCCACTTACCTAGCCTTATGTCCACCTTGATCTGTTAAGACTTCCTTCACTTATCTATCCTTAGATCCATCTTAATCTACTAGGAATTTCGCTTGTCAAACATCCAATTACCTTGGACACCTTTGACTTGTTGGGGCACCATCCATTGTCAAATTTTCCACCTACCAATAGTTGTTTGACTTTCTACAATTACTAACACCTATTGGACTTTTTACTTATCAACACACATTGAACATTTCCATTGTCTAATACTCAGTCAATCTTGATTAACTAAGACTTTTTCAATATCAAATATTCAATCACCCTTGACGTATTTGACATATCAAACTAATTTGGGTTCAATTCAATGACAATGCCAAACATCAAAATATATTGCTAAACATAATTATACAAATATCAAAATACATTGCTCAAGCATTAAAACACAAACACCTTCGTCTAATAGAACTAAGTTGGAGCATAATTGCATTAACAATTTCCCCTTGTTAATGTTTAGAAACATACTCAAAATTATTCCAATTCAATTTTTTATGTCCTAGGTTCAAACTTAAATAAAGATTCTTAATCTAAAATCTCCATTTCTCTTATTTTTCACATACATAAAGAAGATCATTAAAAGCTAAAAATGTATGGGAATGTCTTTTTATGCATCACACTTTAAGTATTGTAATGTTCTTTTGTTAGGAAGTATACTGAAAAGACAAGGTCTTTTGTATATAAACATTTATGAAATAAGAAATCATGTTTTGGTCAAATGATTGCAATAGTGTATTTTGCAATAAAGTCCTCTTAATTCACATTGTAGATAACTTGGTGTCTGTGAGACATAGAAGACCATGATTATCAGTCTCTTGTGAATTATAAACTAAGGCTCACAACCAAGATGGCATTGGACAACCCATCGAGAGGTTGAGGTGAGGACCCTAAGCTTGAGGCCGAGGTTGAGACTTGAGACTTGAGGTTAAGGTCGAGACTGTTGGTGCAGAGAGCACTAATCTGACTTCAGGATTTCGATGTTTGACAATATACCTAGATCTGATCAGTTTGACTAATGGTTGATCCAAACAGGACATAATATTTGGATGTGAGTGAAGTCTAGTTAGGTCAGTTGATAAGCTAACTAGCAAGAAGTCTTAGTCAGTTGGACCATGTATGAGTCCTAGTCAATTGGACCAAGCAAGGAGAAGTCCTAGTTAGAGGCTAGGCAGTAGAAGTCCTAGTTGGAGGCTAGACAGAAAGTCCTAGTGAGTGAAGCTAGGCAAGGAAGACCTAGTGAGTGAAGTTGGGCAAGAAGTCCTAATAGGAGGTTAGATAAGGGAAAATCCAAGCAAGTTAAGGGTGATCGGATGTTTGACAAGTGAGAAGTCTACTAAGTGACTAGTCCTAATTAGAGGTTAGGCAAAGGAAGTCCAAACAGGTCAAGGATGATTAGATATTTGACAGATGAGAAGTCTACCGAGTGACTAGTCCTAACTGAAAGTTAGGCAAGAGTAAGCCTAGTAGGTTAAACCTACAGGATAAGGCTTAGGTAAGATGTTATATTTGGGAAATGTCCTAAGGCAATCGCCTTATGATTATACTTTTATTGAATAAATTTACTGTTTAAGTGCATATTTTATAAGTTTGATTGGATCTTAAACTCATTTACTGAATGCCCACAATATATTTTATAGCATGAGAGAATTTGTGATTAGATTACAAATTGTGAGTTTCTCTACATGTGTAATTATAAAAGTATTGAAACTATCCTTAGTCGATAAATTGATGAACACGGACGTCATCAATTCTGTTGAGACTAGCACATTTATACTCCTTGGTTTACCAAGCAGTAGCTCTCACTAGTTGGAGACATTGGATATTGAGAGTTAAATGTGGATGCTAGTTAAAGGTAGCTAATTCATTGGAATGACCTGCCGTGAGACTTCATGTGGTTCTTTTTGTATGTCAATGAAGTTCTCAATGCAGCTTAAGTGCGAGTTTCTTTAGACTTGTGATATTCAAGTCACCTTGGTCGCGGAAGCTTATACTTTGATATATTAAGCAAGCATCTCTAAAGAGGTGTGGACCCGAGATGATTGGGTATAAGTTGAAGTGCCCGAAGGTGTTTGAATAGCCAACAGAGGATTCACCGCTCTTTGTAAAAGAGATGTATACCCTACGATTGCTTGTTTGGATTGTTATTAAAAATCTTTGGCCAAAGCAACACGTATCAAGAATGTGATATTCTTGGACATGTGTACGAGTAACTCAAATCTGCAAAATAAGAAAGCAAACTTAGGCTAGGTGTGACATAGTCAGCCTAACGGAGATTGACACACACAGATCATGTCCTGAACTAAGCGGGTATAAGACGGTGAAAGGAACGAGACACGTTTCATTAAAGCTGCTGAAGGGTTTAGAATTTGTTTTGAAATCAGTTGTTGATTTTTTGATCAATTGGGAATCATGATGTACTACTAGGTGCCACTCATGATCGATCTAAAATTAAGGGTTAATTACGGACGACCAACATAACCAAAAACCTATTGGGTCACACGCATTACAAGTTTTAGAAGGACTTAAAATAAGTTTGAGGATTACATTCTCAGAACAAGAGAAATCTGATTAGATCAGACAAAGGCTAATGATGAATTTCGTCTTATGAAGATAAATTAAACAAAATCAGAAATGATCTAGTTGTCAAACTAGACACACCGATTTTAAACTAAAGGTTGAACCAACTTGATTTGTTTCATGTTGGAAGGCATTTTGGCAAAATGGAAGGCATGACAAGCTTCGTCTTGAGAAGATGAAACAAACGAAACTTGTTTGAGTCAAATCGGAGTTCGTTTGGTTGTAGAATTAGGTGTTTTGGTTATGAACCACATTGAATCGGGCTTGAACCGGGATTCAAGCTGAAGCAAACCCGATTTAGGGAAAACCCTAAACCGGG
This sequence comes from Curcuma longa, assembly GCF_044706935.1. Lineage (NCBI taxonomy): Eukaryota > Viridiplantae > Streptophyta > Magnoliopsida > Zingiberales > Zingiberaceae > Curcuma > Curcuma longa. Next base: position 10,947,960 of record NC_133874.1, read on the forward strand.
CTTCCCCGGTCCAAGGACGCACTGTGCGTCTTCCTCCTTCTCGTGCTTCTCATCCCGTGCTGACCAAAAGAAAAGGGAAGGAGATCCCTTGATTGCCGATCTCGTGCAAAGAAGGAAGGAAATCCTCTCCTCCAGCCGTCGAGCACACAAAGAAGGCAACAAACCCTTGATCCGCTGCTTCTCACTCCAAAGAAGGGAAAAGATTTGATCTCTTCCCAAAACTTACCGGCGAGTAAAGGAAAGGAGGTTGGCCGTGTAACGCCCTCCCTTCTTACACTAATAAGGGGGCGTTACTATCCTACTTTATCTTAACATATCTTGAAGAAATATCAACATGCATAACTTAAGATTTGATTCAATATGTTCATTAACATGCATAATTCTAGAACATGAACTATTATAGAGGGAAGACATGAATTGTTAAACATATATCCCAATCACATATGGAAAAAGTAGTTTCTTTAAAAAAATATATATAAATATATATGCATGAATCAAGGTTTGAACTCTAGACCTCTTACTAAAACATTATATTACTTACCACCACTCCAAGGTTTTCTTTATTTTATCTTACCAGTCGACTGTATCATGTGGAGATAAAATGACGCAACCTAATTTCTTTGATAAGTAAATACTAACCAAGAATGAGCAAATTATTACACGTGAACTGTTAAACAATTCTTAACATCAGTACTAGCGAGAACTCAACATAAGACTAAACATGCAACTCTAAACATGCAGAAATAATATGTAGAAGCAACTAAATGACACCATAAGACTTTAACACAATTGACACTGATAAGTTCCAAGATCTATCCACGGTTCCGCTGCCACACACACCAACACGCACCCTTGCCTTCTTCTTCTTTAGCTTAACTTTTCCTTTCCTTTGGCTGCAGTAAGAGGAAAAATGCAACTATAAGCAGATAGCTTAGTAAGTACTTTCTAACTCACAAAAATATGAAGAAGTGCACATGTAATCTCTTTAAAACTTTCATGCTCTTGTAAAAGAAAATCACATGCTTTCTACATTCATAATGACTTGTACTTAAACTCATGAAACATGTTAACATTGAACTTGCTTATACTTATACTCATGAAACATTGAACTTGCTTATACTTATACTTATGAAACATGTAAACATTGAACTTGCTTATACTTATACTTATGAAACATGTAAACATTAAACTTGCTTATACTTATGCTTATGAAATATGTAAACATTGAACTTGCTTATACTTATACTTATGCCCAGGCATAATACTGATAGCGCGCTCCCTAATAGAAACTGGGGTAGCGAGCCACTAGTCCTACGAGGCAAAGACCTTGGTCTTACCAGGGCCAAGACCTTGGAATTGATAACCTAGATTTGTTTTACGACAACCTTGGAAGTTGGGTACTGGCCTCTTCAAAGTAACATAACTTGTTGTCTTTAGTACTTATATGATAGAATGTCTTGACATGTCTTTAAATACTTGATATGTTTTAATCCTCAAATTCTTGAATTAGGGATCCTTTCAAGACCTTGGTCTTCCCTTGCTTATAAACTTCTCATCAATCACTTAGAATGATAAAAGAATACTTTTTTTCACATGCATATGAACTTTTAAATAAAATTAGAGTTTCATATGTGAAGCGAAAATAACCATGTGAAGCGAAAATAACCATTCATCATTCTACATATTATTTTGACAAGATAAATAATTCTACGATAGCAAGGAAAACATCGAGAACTGTTGGGTTTTTCGGGCCGCAAAAACTGCTTTTTGCGTTACGAAAACCCCGAAACCTATGCCACCGGATCCGTACGAAAACAAAAATAGTTTCACATACATATTTTCTACCTAGATCTACTCTAGATCTACATGTTTAAGAAGTTTACCCTCGGCGCGTGCCCTTCACGTATCCCGCTCGTCCAAACGGTGCCGGATCTTAAGAACGTCATGTGCCGCTCCTCTACGGTATCCACATGAACACTATCTTGGAGAAGGAGACAAAACCTTTGGTTGTGCTAGCAACCACACTAAGGCTCTCCTCTAAGGACCTCTTTTGTTTGGCCAAGGGAAGAGCTAAGGGGAGTTCACGGCAAGGAAAAAACCAACAAGCAAAATCACCCCTTTCTCCCATTAAAAAGGATTCCATGCATTAATCAAAAATGGGTTTTTAATGCATTCATGAAGATGCAACGTTGAGAAGGAAATGAAGAGAGAAAAGCAAAACTTTTCAACTTCTCAACTCCATTCATGCAAAACTCCTTTTGCATGCAATGTTGAAATTTAATGCATTAATTCCCATCACATGTAATAATCTTTTCCTTGCATGCAATATTAGATTTTTTCCATGTATGAAATCACATTTCATGCATTAGTCACTTTTGCATGTAACGTTGAGTTCATCATGCATGAAATCACATTTCATGCATTAATTCCTTTGCATGTATTTCCCTTCTTAGATTGATTTTATTTGAATCTAATTCATATTAAACCAACTCAAGTTTAGCCAAGTAATGAGTCTAACTCATTTTAGTCCAATCAATCAACTAATGATTCATTTAGTCAAACTAAGATGATCATGTCTCCAAAATAGGTTCTTATAACGTTGGCAATGCTTCTAAACCGATTTAGAAACATAAGTAGTGAGCGGTGTCTAGCAACACATCACTACTACCCAAGTTACAAGAATGTTGAGATCCAACATCACCATTGTGACTACTAATTGTGACTCTTCACAATATGTGACAATGTCCTTCTATCCTTGATATCATGATTGATCAAACCGAGGCATAGATCGTGTCATCCTCTAATCAATCTATGTCTTGAACTCCAAGTAGACTCACTCCAATCAAATGAGCACAACATCTCATGTTGACTCATTTAGGCATGGTCATACACTCTAGTGGTCTCACTCTATCAAGAACTATGATATCACTCCCGTTATATGGGAGGGATAGATCCCATCTACATCACTCACATCCCTCCGCATAATTTGTTACATACCCAGTAATCGCCTTTATAGTACACCTAGTTACGGGTGACGTTTGACGAAGCTAAAGTAAGTAACTCCTTATGTAGGGAACCATGGTGACTTCAGGTCTAAGGACTAATAGTCATACTAATATCCACATGAGAAAGTATATGACACTCATATAACGATCCATGATACTTTCTCATGGCGGATCATTCAGTATGCATTCTCCAATGCATACCCATGTGTCAACTTGATATCTCATATCCATGACTTGTGAGATCAAGTCATCGTGTTGACCTACATGCTAGTCTTATCGCATTAACATTGTCCCTAAATGTTAATACTTATCTAGGAATCATTTAGAGTAGTGTTTTCTATATCATCTCACTATCGATTCAACCAATCGATTGATATAGATACGAACCATCTACTCAAGGACATTACTATACTTAGTTATTTGGCACCAATACAAGTAAGTATAATAACCATAATGAAATAATGTAACGCCCCCCTCTTTCTTATACTAATAGGGAGACGTTACGTACTTAAACTTTCCTTAACTTTTACTCATTAAATAAAATAACTCAAATAAACTTTTCTTTTTTTCTGTTTAGCATGCGGAAGCAAAAGAAATAAATATAAATTCTTGGACATAAAATAAACATTTATATAATTCTTGATCTTATTCCGCGGTTCCGCCGACACCACACATCAAACACTTCTCCAGCTGCCTCCTCTTTCCTATAACTTTTCCTTTCATTTATCTGCAATATGAGGAATGCAAACTATAAGCAACGCTTAGTAAGTACATCATCTAACTCACAAAAACCATAGAAAACTTCGTAATAACTGATTTATGCAACATGAATGTTCATATCTAAACATGTGAGGGGATTTTCAAAACATACTATTTCATAATAATTAAACATACTAAACATCCATCATTTGGGCCCTGACAAAGTACCAATGCGCGCATCCCTAACCGGTCCGGGGTAGCTAGCCACCGAAGCCGATTAGAGCGTACTAGGCACCTCGCGGCCTAGGGGCAACTTATGGAGCCCATCCCTTGGACACCTCACGGTCCGGTACTTGTCAACATCAAAATAAAGTACTTTCTTTCATATTACAATATCTTACTTCTTATATCATGCAATTCTACTATTTACATATGCTTTAACAAAATCATGCATATGCTTTAACAAAATCATGTTTATGGAAAAATACGGAAAACAACGGAACTACTCATACTGCAGGTGAGAGATGTACTTACTTTATCTTGTCTACTCACTAGGTTTTTAACGCTAGGGTTTGGGGAAATCGAAGACCTCCTCCGAAGTGTTCTAGTGCCTTCTTCGCGCGACCTAGCAAAAATCATAACTATAACTTAACAATTAATCATTAAGGTCCCATTCAACTCAATCCTTATTTAATCCATTGGTTCCAACCTAACCCAACTTTACCAGAATTTAACCTAACCTAATCAATTAACTCCTCATTTCCAAATAAATCAAGATAAACTGATTTCTCAATTATTAACTAAATATTAAACCAACTGATACTTTAATCGATTCCCTAATTAATTAATTAATTAACTGATTAACTAATTCATTAATTAACTAGTTACTTAACATTGATTAACAAATACATTACTGATTAACATTTAATCAACCTTGATTAATCAAGCTTTTAATTAGTTAAATCTTACCTTAATTCATTAATCTAATTATACTAGATTAATCATTCTCGCGCCGTCCCTTTTTGCTGTCGTCTTCTCCACGCGAACACGGGAGAACAGGGGAGGCGGCACGGGTGGCGACGGCGACTTTCGATGGTGCTGAGCAGAGGAAGGCGCGGCGTGGCAAGGCGATGTCGGCGGCGTTCGCAGCAGCGGGCGTCGACTGGTGTCGGCTTCCTTCTTCACAACAGGCAGCGGCGTCGGACGTGCAGAGGAGCTCGGCGGCAGCGAAGAACGAAGGAAAGAACAGAGGAAGGGAGGAGAAGCGGAAGGAAGGAGGCGGCTAGGGTTTGCAATCGATCCCCTCCCTCCTTTAAAGCCTCTCCGTTCCGTGCTTTCCGCCGACAGAATCGGGCGGCGGCGGCGTGGTCGCGCGGACGAAGTCCGCGTGGAGGTGGTCTTGCTGGCGCGGAAGGAGTCGGCTGGCGCGGAAGGAGTCGGGCGGACGTGCTGTTATAATGAGGAGTGCACAGTAACCTCCCCCATTAAATCTAAACCCACCGGTTAAACTCATTGATGTGCGTAGGATGTATATATGTATTTATGCTTTATTTGCACATCTTTCTGAGTTTATTGCTAAATTCTTGTGTGCATTGCATCCCTTATTTATGCATTTAGGCACATATCTTGCATTTCCTAGTTCGGAGATCTGCTCGTGTTTTTACATGTTTCAGGGTGGAAAATGGAGCAAAAACGGGCAAAATGGAGTAACCATTGAAGACAAGGCAAGACAGGGCCGTGCCTCACAGGCACGGCCGTGTCTACTCAGCTTGTGGCCGTGCTTCACAGGGCACGGGCGTGTGCACAAACAGAAGACCATCAAGCCTGGGCCGTGCCTCACTGGCACGGCCGTGCCAACATTCCCCCTCAGCAGCAGCCAGAGGCCGTGTCTACCAGACACGGCCGTGCTTTGAAACAGAAGCCAGCCGAGACTTGGCCGTGCCTCACAGGCACGGCCGTGTTTCCAACAAGAACTCAAGCCACTGCTGTTGGCCGTGCCCACCAGGCACGGCCGTGTGCCAAAACAGAAGGGTCCCAGCAGCTGGCCGTGCCTCAAAGACACGGCCGTGTCCAGCAAATGAAGGAGAGTCAGGCTGTGGCCGTGCCTCACAGGCACGGCCGTGCCTTCAAACAGAGAAGAGCCAAGTCTGGACCGTGCCCCAGAGGCACGGCCGTGCCCCCGGACAGAAGCTTCACTGCCTTAGGCCGTGCCCCCAAGGCACGGCCGTGCCTCCTCCAGTGTCCGATGCCCACACGGGGCCGTGCCTCCCAGGCACGGCCGTGTGAGCGGGGCGTGCTGCCTTCGTGACCTGCCTATAAATAGGTCCTCTTAGTGACCTAAGAAAGGGGGGAGACCTTGGAGAGCCACCGGAGCTGTTCTAGAGCCACCGACGCCTGTTTCGGAGCGAGATTCGACGATCCATCCACCGATCCGACTGCTCCAGTCCATCCTCATCCCATCTACGCCGAGATTGCAGTCCAAGGAAGAAGATAAGTCTTATTTCCTGCATTTCCTTGTTGTATCTTGTGATTGAGATGTATTCTTCCCTTCCTTTGGCTTGTAACCTCCACGCTATGGAGTAGATTCCCTAGATTCTAGGATGTAGGATGAATCAGATGTAATGGATGATTGTATTTGGATTTGATTAATCTACCATTTTCTATGATATAACTGTCTATTGCTTTGTGGATTTATGCTTGTGCTTGATGATAAATTATGTGTGTGTGAATCCATGAGGGTAGGGATTAACTATGAATTGGGGAATCATTAGGCCGTACACCGGGGCGCTTCGTGACAGGGAGAATGCCTTGAACCGGGCGAGTTCCGAGGGGTTTCCTAATGCGTAGTTAATTCTTATGAGGGATAGTTAGCGGTCATTCGTTGTTGGGGAGAGATCCGTAAAAAGATATCCTGTGACAGGGGATAGGGTTCTTTTAGTACTCCGGGGCGCCTGAGTGACACGGGAATGCCTTGAACCGGGCTTCTAGAACCATTTCAAACCGACAACGAGTGACGTAAGAACACCAATGCATTATTTCGAGGATACCTGACGAGGTTGAATTGGATAAATTGGTTAACATCCCTACAATTGAACAATTATTGAGGAAAGGTAGAGGATCCAAGTCAATCAATCCATACTCTGAGGAGTCCGAAGTCCTAGGATCGTTTCACCACCAAGTGTCACAGTCGATCCCTTTCTCCGAATTCTAGGATAAAGTACTTTAGAACACTCCCATCTCCCCCACACAACTCATGCTCAATATTCTCTCCACCTTATTGTGCTAGATCTAGTAAGTAATTCCACGGTCCCTGTGGATTCGATCTTTTTATTACTTGACGACATTCCGTATACTTGCGGAACGCTATCAAGTTTTGTTAATTTGAGGGGTGTCCTAAGGCAATCGCCTTACATTTATACTATTTATTGGATAAATAGCAATTTACTATTTGAGTGCACATTCCATATGTGTTTGATTGGATCTTAAACTCAAATACTGAATGTCCACAATACGATTCATAGCGTGAGAGAATTTGTGATTGGATCACAACTAGTGAGCATCTCTACACGTGTAATTATGAATGTATTGAAATTATCCCTAGTCGAGGAATTGATGAGCACGGACGTCATCGATTCTGTCGAGACTAGCACATTTTGAACTCCTTGGTTATCCAAGCAACTAATCTCACTGCTGTCAACATTAGATGTTGAGAGTTAAACGTGGATGCTGGTTAAAGATAACCAGTTCATTGGAGTGACCTGTCTTGAGACTTCATATGGTTCTACATATATGTCAATGAAGATCTCAATGCAACTTCAGTGCGAGTTTCCTTTGACTTGCGGTATTCAAGTCACTTGGTCACGGAGGTTTATACTTTGACATCTTAAGCAAGCATCTCCGAGGAGGTGTGGACCTGAGATGATTGGGTATAAGACGAAGTGCCCGAAGGTGTTTGAATAGCCCACAGAGGATTCACCGCTCCTTGAAAAAGGAGACGTATACCTTGCGACCGCTTGTCAGGATTGTTACTAAAAGTCTTTGGCCAAAGCATTACATGTTAAGAGTACGGTACTCTTGGATATATGTACGAGTAACTTGAATCCACAGGACAAGAAAGCAGCTTGGGCTAGGTGTGACGTAGTCAGCCTAGTGGGGACCGACACATAGACCATGTCTTGAACCAAGCGGGTATAAGACGGTGAAAGGAACGAGACACGATTCAGTTTAGATGTTGAAAGGTTTAGAAGATATTCTGGAATCAATCGTTGATTTTCCGATCAATTGGGGATCATGATATACTACTAGGTGCCACTCATGATCGTTTCGTAATTAATGGTTAATTACGGACGACCAACATAATCGAAAACCTATTGGGTCACACGCACAACAAGTTCTCCGAAGGACTTAAAACGAGTTTGAGAATTTGATTCTCAGAATGAGAGAGATAAAATCTGGTTGGACCAGACAAAGGACAAAATGATGGAACTCGTCTTGCGAAGACGAAACGAACGAAACTGATTTCATTTAAATCAAAGTTCGTTTGGTTAGTGACCCAAATATTTCAGTTTTAAACTAAAATTGAACCAACTTGGTTTGGTTCATGATGGAAGATGTTTTGGTAAAACGGAAGAGATGAATAGATTCGTCTTGTGAAGACGAATCGAACAAAATTAGTTTGGGTCAAATCAAATTTCGTTTGGTTAGTGAACCGAGCGAACCAAGTTTGAATCTGGTTTGCTACAGTATCCCTAAAAATTCGGTTTAGGTTTTATTGGGTTTCTTTTTACCTTTTTTCTTCCTTAGCCCGAGTGTCGCAACCCTTAGCTTCCCCTTCAGATTGCGATAAAAACAGAGCTTCTCCACCGCGCCTCTTTAAGCTTGTTGTTCGGCCGCCATGGTTGGAGAAGGATGGAGATCCAAATCCCTAGCTGAACGGCGCTCGACCCCTTCTTCCTTGCGCCGCCGTCGGGAAGTCTTCTTCGGCTACGACGAATCAAAGGAGAAATAGGGTTGTTTGACCCTACGCCGTTCGCCGCTGTTCCATGCCTCTTGTCCGTGCGAGGGCTTCGTTGGACCGGAGAGACGCCGTCACCGATAGCAAGAGGACAAGGGAAAACCCTAGGGGCTGCTTTGCGAGGTCTTCTTCCTCATCACCTCGCAACGCCGTCCCTTGTTTCTGTCCGCGCGAAGGGGATAACGTCGCTGCCGCCAACCGCCGTCGCTTGTCGCTGGCCATCACAGCGTCCCTGCTCTGGTCAACTATGTTGAAGAGGAGAACACGCGCCGCCCTTGCTACGATTAGCCGCGTGGAAGAGGAAATCATATCTCGGTTGATTGGTGCTGTTCTTCCATTTGTGTTGATTGTGTTGCTTGTTGGTGTTCTATGTGATTGTAGCCAATTAGTGTTCTTCTTCTTTATGATTGTCTCCTGCCAAAATGAAACAGCGAGGGTGTTGTCCGTCGTTCGTCGAAGAGACTTGTATCGCCGGCTAAGGGTGCGAGTGTGGCAACCCTTAGCTTTCCGATCGCGTCGTTGCACGCCCTTTTCTCCCGAGCACGACGGGCACCGTTGTCACCCGTTGTTCTGTTTCTTTTGTCTAGTTGCGGTCAATCAAGACCT
>NC_133874.1:10957383-10979831 GCF_044706935.1 Curcuma longa
GTTTAAAGTTAGACTTTAATGCTTTTATGATGATATTCATGCTTATTGATTCATGACTTATTTATTATCACTATGATTATTTATTATTATTTTATAATGTTGTATTAAAGATCTAACTTAAATAAATTTTTGCCAAACATCAAAAAGAGAGAGATTGTTGGTGCAATCTTACCCCAAGTGAATTGGATTTTAATGTTTGGCTAAAATGAGTTTAAGTTAGGAAATGTTGGTGATCTAACATGTGTGAATTGAGTTCATAGGAAAGTCTAGGTTGAAAGACTTGGCAAATGGTGAAGTCCCGGAGGCGCGGCCTCTTGGCAAATGGTGAAGTCTCGGAGGCACGGCCTCTTAACAAAGGTGAAGTCCCGGAGGCGCGGCCTCTTGGCAAAGGGAGACTTAGCACGACGAAGCTGAGGGAAATGTCTCAAGCTAGTGCAAGGAAGGGCACGAGGCTTGTGGAAGATATTTTAAAATTTGCGTCAAGGCTAAGGGCTAAAAAAGAAGCTGAAAGGGGAGTTTCAGCTTGATCAGTCGACTGGCACTATTGGTGCAGTCGACTGGTGGTTGATCAGAAGCACACATAGAGTTTTCATATGGATCAGTCGACTGGTACTGTTCATCAGTCGATTGCTCCAGTCGACTGGTATTGTTCATTAGTCGACTGATAGATGACCGTTGGGCTGACAGTTGGAGAATTAAATGTAGATTAAATAGCCATTGAAGCTTATCAGTCGACTGGCCCTTGGAGCAGTCGACTGATGTCAAGAATTTTATAAAAATGTAGTTTGACGATTAGAGAAGGGGTGGTTCACATTCTTTCATTCTTGCACGAACTCCAATCTTTGTAATCTTCATTTCTCTTCCTCTAAACTTCACTACTAATCTTGTACAAGGAAGAGATTGATTTGTAAGGATTTCTCTGCCTTCAAAGTGCTCTTTGAAAAGGAGAGATTTTTCATAGTGGAAAGGTGTTGTGTGTGTGTGGATCCTTAGATTAGTCACCTCGTAGAGGTGGATACCAAGTAAATCAACGGGTTAGCGATTGTTTTCTTTTTCCTGTTGTTATTTTCGCTTCCGCTAACGTTTTCACAGAAAAGTTCGAGAAATCGCTATTCACCCCCCTCTAGCGGACGCATCGATCCCAACACTTTCTACTTCTTTTTGGGGGCATACTCTAGAGATGGTTACTTTCACACTTACCCGCGTTCTGTCTAAAATCATCATAAAGACACCATATATGATATGGACTGGGAAGAGTATCAAGATATCTTTTATGAAGATTTGAGATTGTGAAGCTTACGTTCGACATCAAATCTCAGAGAAACTAGAACCCAAATCCAATAAGTAGTATTTTATAGGATATCCCAAGGAAATAAAGGGATATTACTTTTATAATTTCACATAAGGTAAAGTGTTTGTTACTAGAAATAGAATTTTTCTAGAAAGAGTTTATTTCTAGAAGAACTAGTTGGAGTAAAGTTAATCTTGAAGAAATTCAAGATACACAAATTAGTACTAAGGCATTGATGGAAATTGAACAGACACCACAAAGTGTTGTAAATCATGAATCTATTACACCGCAAGAAGTTATGAAGCAACAACCTATTTGAGTAGAACAAGCTCTAAGCAGATCGGATAGGGTACGTCATCAACCTGAAAGATATTCTTTTCTCTTGTCTAACCACGATGATGTAATGCTTATTGGTCTCAATGAGCCTACATCCTATCAAGAAGCGATAATAAGCTCAGATTCTGAGAAATGGCTAGAGGCCATGAGGTCTAAAATGGAATCCATGTACACTAACTAAATATGAACTTTGGTTGATTCATCTGAAGGGATCAAACTCATTGGGTGTAAGTGGGTCTTTAAGAGAAAGACTGACATGGATGGTCATATGCATACTTTTAAAGGGCAATTGGTAGCTCAAGCATTCAAGCAGGTTCATGGTATAGACTATAATGAAATCTTTTCACCAGTTGCGATGCTTAAGTTTATTCGAATCATATTTCCTATTGTAGCTTACCATGATTATTAGATCTGGCTGATGGATGTCAAAATTACATTTCTAAATGGAACTCTACTCGAGAATGTGTACATGATACAACATGAGGGTTTTATAGATCCAAAGGATGTTGGAAAGGTATATAAGTTACAAAGGTCCTTTTATAGATTAAAATAAGCTTCTAAAAGTTAGAATCTTTGATTCGATGATACAATCAAAGCTTTTGGTTTCATCAAGAACGAAGTTGAACCTTGTGTTTACAAAAGGGTTAGTGGGAGCACAATCATCTTTTTCATCCTATATGTAGATGACATACTTCTCATTGAAAATGATATTCCTATACTGCAGTCTATAAAAACATGGCTTGGGAATTATTTTTCAATGAAAGACTTAGGTGAAACAACCTATATTTTAGGCATCAAGATCTATAGAGATAGATCTAACAGATTGTTTGGCCTAAGTCAGAGTACATATATTGATAAGATACTCAATCGTTTGGCCATGTAGAATTTCAAAAAGGGATTCCTGTCGATGTCACATGGTGTGAGCCTTTCGAAAGCTCAATGCCCCTCTTATAAGGAAAAAGGGACCGCATGGATCAGATTCCTTATGTACACCATGCTTTGTACTCGTCTTGATGTCTCATATGCATTAAGTATGATGAGAAGATACTAGTCATATCCAGGTGAAGGTCACTGGACAACAGTCAAGAATATTCTTAAGTACTTGAGAAGAATGAAAAATTATTTCTTGATATTTAGTGGTGATGAGGAACTCACTATAAGGGTTACAGCGATGCAAGCTTTCAAACTGATAAGGATGATTCTAGATCGTAGTCAGAGTATGTATTTTACTTAAATGATGGTGTTGTGAGTTGGAAGAGTTTAAAGTAAGACATAGTTGTTGATTCTACTATAGAAGCCGAGTATATTGCTACTTCTGGTGCAACAAAAGAGGTTATTTAGATTAAAAAATTTATTACAGAGCTTGGTGTAATTTCTAGCACACTCTCATCAGCGATCCAAATACATACTACAGCGGTTCCATCTCATTCAAGAGATCATCGATAGAGAAGATGTGAGGATGTGCAGAGCATCGACTAATGCTAACATTGTGAATGCTTTGACCAAGGCTTTGGCACAAAGGAAGCATGATGGTTACACTAGGTTAGTAGATATTAGATATTTCAGTGATTGACATTAGTGCTAATGGGAGATTATTAGTTTTAGCCCTAGAGTCAATTATGAATGATTGATAAGAAAACTTTTGTATCATATTTTATTAATAAAAAGAAAATTTTATGGTTATTATATTTACTTTAGATTTGTATCAGATGAATAAGTATAATAATGTCCTATGATAGTAGGTTCTAGTCTACAATGTATCAATTGGTTGAATTGATAGTAGGAGGCTGTAGACATACATATAGAACACTACTCTTAATTATTCCAAGTTGAGCTTTAATATACAAGGGCAATATTAATGCGTTGAGACTAGCATGTAGGTCAACTGATGACTTAATCTCACAAGTTATGAATATTAGATATCAAGTTGACACATGGGTATATATTAGAGAATATATACAGAATTGACCCACCATGAAAATATTTCATGGATTGTTATATGAGTGTCATAAACATTCTCATAGTGACTATTAATATAAATAATCCTTAAACCTGAAATCACTATAGTTCCCTACATAAGAAGTTATATACTTTAGTATCGACAAACGTCACCTGTAATAAGGTGGACTATAAAGTCAACACTAGGTATGCAATAAATTATGCAGAGGAATGTGAGTGATGTAGATGAGATCTATCCCTTCCATATAACGGAAGTAATATCTGTGGGCCCTTAATTAAGTAGGAATATTAAAATGCATGGTCATGCTCAAATAAGTCAATATGAGATATTGAGCTCATTTGGTTAAGTGAATCTACTTAGAGATCAAGAAACACAAAGATTAATAAGGGGATGATATGATCTATGCCTTATGGATCAATTTAGATATCGAGGATAGAAGGACTAAGTTATAGAAGATAATGGACACAGAAAGTTAGATCAGATCTCGACATTCTCATCACTTGGGTAGCAATAATGTATTACTAGATGTCACTCATTGCATAAGTATCTAAAATTTTTATTTTAGATACATTGCCAACATTATGAGAACCTAATGGGTCACAGACAAAGAACATGTTGATTTGGAGATGGGTATACTTTATTTTGACTAAAAGATGATGAACTCTAAGATTATAGGATTAAGTCTAATCCAAGTTAAACTCAAATCAATCCAACTATTGGATTATTAGATTGAATTTAATCCAAATTAGACTCATTAGATTAGACTCAACCACTAAAGAGGGTTAATGTCCATTAATAGAGATTAATGGAGTATTGATGAAAAGGAGAGCAAAAGGTAAAAACTATTTGTATTTATTGGATAACTCTTTGTATTCATTGGATGACCTTTTGCATTCATTGGATGAGTACAAAAGGCCAATTTTATATATTTGATGGATGATCACTTCTAGTCTCCTCTTCTTCTACTCTTGGCAAAACCATCTAAGTTGTTAGTACAACAAAGGTGGTTCTTCTCTGAAGGCTAAGTTTGTACAACGAACAAAGGACGTATTCGTGTGGATATCGAAGAAGCACTGCCATTTTGATCGTGCTAAGATCTACTGAATCAAGTTGCTGCCAGAATTGTTTCATTCATGCAACCAAGGTGACAACTCGATTAAACATATATACGCATTTGCATAGATCTCTAGAAAGATCGATTTTGTTCCACTGTATTTATTTATTATTTTGCATAAAAGATCCCTACAAAGGCTTTGTTAAGGGATATGTTAGATTCCTTTTGGTGAGAATTCCAATGATTTACCTGATCAAGTGATAACGATGGAGCACATGTTTTGATCATTGATGAGACCTCAATTCTTTCGTCTGAGCAATGGCGCTATTGTTGTCGCAGTAAACTTGTATTGCTTCAACAATGCTTGAAATCACATCAAGTTCAGTGATGAACTTCTTAATCGAAACTGCTTCCTTTGTTGCTTCAGATACAACAATATATTCTACCTTAGTGGTAGAATCTGCAACGATTTCTTACTTGGAACTCTTTCAACTTATTGTGTCTCCATTTAAGGTGAATACGTATCCAAACTACAACTTGGAATAATCTTTCTCCGTTTGGAAACTTGCATCACTATACCCACGTACATTCATATCACCCCCTTCATATACCAAGAATGAATCCTTAGTTCTTCTCAAGTACTTAAGGATTGTCATGACAGCCACACAACGATCCATGTCCGGATCTAACTAGTATATGCTCGTGACACTCAGAGTGTATGATACATCAGGCCTCGTATATAACATAGCGTACATGATTGATCTTATAGCTGATGCATATGGGATCTTGCTCATGTGAATCCTCTCATCTTGTGTGTGCGGATATATAGACTTCTAAAGGTGAATCTCATGTCTCATGGGAATAAAATCTTTCTTGGATTTTTCCATGCTAAACCGCTTTAGTACTTTATCAATGTATGTAGACTGTGAAAAATCAAACAACCTTTTCGATCTATCTCTATAGATCCTAATCCTAAGAATATAGATTACTTCTCCCATGTCTTTCATAGAGATTATTTTTGAGAACTAACCTTTGGCAGACTGTAGAACTGGCATATCGTTTCTTATAAGTAATATGTTATCAACATATAATATTAGGAATATGACCGCACTCCTACTAACCTTCATGCACATGCAGGGTTCATCTAGATTTTGTGAGAAAATCAAACTCTTTGATTATCCCATCAAAACAGATATTCCAACTCATCGATGCTTGTTTCATTTGGATTGTTTGTGTTTTTTATCTATATTTTTGTTAAATTTTCTACAAACTAACTCTGATCAACACTTATACAAGCAATCTTAGCGTATGATTATTCATCCTCTTGGACTTCGCAAAATACTTTTGGTTAAAACTATTAGAACTATTTTTGATGATTTTTTTATAAAGTTTTAAATGTCTTATATTTTTAATTTAGTTTATAATTCATGTATTAATTTTTTAAAGAAAACTATGACAGAATTTTTTTATCACTTTGTTTTCTATTACCTTTATAAAAAAATATATATTTTTTAATATTTTCATAAAAATTACAATTCATTTTGGATAAAATTGTTGCATAAGTTTACTTAAATGTGCATATTCGACTACTTAAATAGTCACTCTGAACGATCAAATGTGATTATGGCAAAACAATTTAGATGCTTTGGAAAAAAAAAGTTGATTTGATTTTACTCACGTAACTAACATTGATTTTTAAAATATATATATAATTTGTCTAATATTGCAAATTGTTTTTAATGATTTTTTTGAAAAAATATATATATAACAGATATCTCGGGAATCTCTCAAGTATAATATATTTATTGATTTATGTTTTCCTTCAGTCCTAAGAGAATCTATTGCTTTATTATCATTCATTGACTACAATACAATATGATAAGTCATGGTATTGGCTTATTGATAGCTGCTTATCTCCCAATGTCAAATTATTATATTTGATACAGATATGTGAAGCCCATTGGGTGCTTCTACTCTTGGAAATTTCAGTAATTTGTTTTCTCCAACTTCTTCCCATCTGCAACGAGAACACCATCAATTGTTATTAGACTATCTAAGAGAGGTTTGCATGATCAAGTACTAAAATTGTCAGAATAAGTTTAGTCAAAGAAGTACTCTTTCAAAAGGAAATTGGGTTAATTAGTCTTTCAAAGAGACTGCTACATAATCTACTCAATTTTGTAAATGAATGATGGCACATAAGAGTATAGAATACCTGTACATGGTTGCAAAGTGATGAAGAAATACTGCTACTACAACAATTCCTAGTTCCTTTCCTGGGCACAGCCTGGCACCTCCTCCAAATTGCATAAATAAATGGTTGGCCTCCAGGTTCGGGTTCTATAATGAGAAGGGGAAGAATTAATGAAATGTAGCTCAGTGCCACTCAGTTCAACAGCAGTAGCTCATTCTTTCTTACCATCCATCTCCAAGGATTGAATTTAAGTGGTTCTGGATACAAAAGGGGATCATAGTTCTGCTCTCTAAGATACACATAGATTCTCCAGCCTTTGGGAATGATAAATCCTGATGTAGGTAGAGAAAGTTCAATAGTTATTTGGATGATTAAGTAGTATTTTTAAATAAGACCACTTTGTCAAAAGAATATGAATTATCAGATCGCAAAGTTCACCTTCCAATTGTGTCTCCTGGGTTGTTTTTCTTAGCAATCCATTCACAACAGTTGCTAATCTCAAAGTTTCAAATATGACCTGCAACGTTTCATGAATGATAAGTTGTTTCCTGCTGCAAGGGAAACTAATAAGCGCATGAAGATGAACTAGTCTACTAACCGAACGAGTAAAATTCATTGATTTGTAGTCGTTCCAGTCGATCACTTCATTTGGCGACTTCTTCTTCTTGATGGCAGATTGTTCATTCTAAAAATATATATATATATATTCAGTGAGAATTTTTTGGTATAGGAAAAGCTGCAACCAAAAGTATCAATAATTATGTTACCCTCAATTCTTCAAGAACTTCCGGGTGATCATGGAGGTACTTGACAGTCATCATTATAGTAGTCGAAACAGTTTCAAAACCAGAATATATGAGAGTAATGATGAGATCAATAATCTGTTCATCCGTAAGATTTGGTTTGTTTGTTTCGTTACTGTGTAGGAGGGCATCAAGCATGTCATGTTGAGATTCTCCAGGAGAAGCTCTTCTCTTCTCTATTACTTTTTCTAATATGCTAACCACCCTTCTCCTAGCCTGCCAGAAATGATCCACGACGATAAAAATAATCAAAGTGCCGGTAAATATAACCTCAATCGTCCTTTTAGTACCTGGATTCCGCGACGATAGCTTGTGCCAGGAAAGTTGAAAGGTAAGGAAATTGTTCCTAGGACAAGCTTCATGATATCAAATCTTAGAGAATTGGCTAGTGGACCGATTTCAACGCTGGCAATCAGCTTCAACGATGAGTTCAACCACAGCTAGACCATCAACAATCATAAGTTAGGTTCCAAAGGCTATCCGGAAGCAAATTCATAAATACAGGGTACGGTTATGAATCATGTGGAGGACTGAAAATTGTTAAATACAGGGTACGGTTATGAATCATGTGGAGGCTACAAACCTCCTTGGATTCCTCCTGAATGTCGATAACTCTGTGATTCCAGCGACAAAGGTAGGATCTCATGAATTCATCGATCTTGGGGAGGAGTTGGTCCCTGATGGCTGTGGGACTAATAAGAGCCAACATAGCACTCCTCATGGCCTTGTGTTGGGGACCATGTACTGCTGCAATGTTCCACTTCCCCATTATATCCAGCATCGATTTAGGATATCCAGGCACCAGGCCCTTGTTCTCATTCATTAAGACGTGCCTATTAACTTCTGGTTCTGTGCATACCACTGTAGGAGAACCTAATATATGCGTTGTGAACAGATTCCCATACCTATTACATATCAGGCCAAAAATAAGCTAAGTACGAGCATGTCGTAGTAGAAGTTGTAAGATAACTTAAGGATGCAGAAACCAAATATGCATACCAAATATGCATGCATGATTGGTGTTTCAGGACCACAGCTATCTTCTCCTTGTGTAATTATGACGCTTTAGGAATTGCATGCGATAATTATTGTCCATAGCATGGTTTAATGTTGAGAAGAGATCTTGTAGTGATATATAGTAGTTTTTGTACTCACCATTCATTTTCAATGATGCATGCGACAGATGTATATTTCTATGTATGTATAACGAGGAGATTTTCCCTATCACGATAGTTAATGAAACACACCTGAAAATAGTAATCAACGTGAAAATACTTTACGGTGTGATTACTTGTCCTCCTATCAAATTGGCAAATTTGATTAACATGTAAAGGTATAGAAGCACATGATGGAAACTAATCTTTGCGATAGAATATATATGCAGATGTAATGAAGAATAGTGTTCGTGCGAAGAAAAACTTAGGAGCTAGTTTGAATCCATGCATAAGGAAAGACTAGTAGTAGTGCTCACCGGGTTCTCTGGTTCTTCAAGAAAGAGGGGCCCTGTTTAAGGAACTCCGAGTTCTCGCCTATGAGAGGCCACCCCATCGTCCCTGGAGGTAGACCCTTCTTCCGGTGCCTCACTTCGTTCCATCTAAGCAAGCCACCGCAAATCACCAAGAGACAGAGGACAATGCCAAGAAGCACCATTGTTTCACATACACATGCAATCAACTATCTCTCTCTCTCTCTCGTTGCATGTGTGAGTATTTATAGAGATCCCTAACAAACAACTACTAAAAATAGAAAGAATTACTGGAAAAAATTAAAATTTTCTTATTTTGAACAATAAACATGGATTACAGGCTAAAAGAATTTTATCGGATTTTAGCCAGTATTTTATGTTCTGAAAATATCATTTACAGGCAAAAAAAACAGTGGTTTTTAAATTACCAGTTAAACAAATAGCTGATTTTTTTAAAATTTACAGTTTAAATATATATTTAATTGATAATTTTTTAAAAAATATTATCCGTTGGTAAATATAAATATATTTAGGCAGCAATTTTAATTAAAGTGCTTACCAAAATATATTTGGTTATTAAACTGTTATCTATTTTTTTAATCTTATCTACCATTTTTATAAAAAAATAGTTGATAAATTTAGGAAAATAATAAAAAATTACTAATCAAATAATTTTTTAGCCAGTATTTTTTTAAAGTATAATTATTAATTTATATTGATTTAATTTACTCACGCGTTAATATTAATGTCCATAAATAAATTTATAAATACTAATTTTTATTAGTAACATATTAATATATATATATATATATATATTAATATAAAGAGTAATAAACTATTCAAAAATGACAAGTATAACGACTTTAGATAGAGAAAGATTTAGGCAGGATGCAAAATATATATATTTAGATCGTCTTCTTTGTAGGAATAATCCACTTAGGAGTTGAATGAGAAGTTGATCTATTATCTCCTATGTCTAATATCATGTTCTTGAATCTCATGGTCTAATTGAGTGTATGTCTCTTGCATCATCCTCAACTTTTACTTTAATTTAAATATTTTCGCGTGCAATTATAATCTCTCACATTACATCCATCCATATCTTTGGTGATTGGTGTGAATCACAAACTTATCCACAAACATAACCAAGTGACATGTCAAAATTTAAATTAGCTGATAGATAATTACAATTATTTGAGATATTTTTTAATATTAGTGACCAATATTAAGCTTGAACAGTAAATTATTGATATATATAATCTATTTTTGCTAGAAAAATTATGAATAATTCGCTTATAACGAACGTATCTTTAAAAAGGTAGTAATCATTTAGAATGAATTCAAAAGGACTATTTACACTATCAAAGTGGTTGGTACTAGAATCAAGGGCGGAGAGCTCTTAGGGTGGTTTCATTTCTTTCCTTGACTAGAAATTTTTTGTAGGTAATTTTCTTTACATCAATACTATAAAGATTTAAAATACATTTCAAAAGTATATTTAGCTTATCTTTGTATGAAATGCTTAATTCCAACACACCAGATGACAGATGGGTAAAGGAAATGCTTTTGGTGGGCATTAGATGTTGGGAGGAAAAAAAATTATTTGGGATGAAATGTGAGGTGGCACATGGTATCCACTCCCATGATAGAGGCAAGAAATAGAGCTTTTTGTGACACCCTTGTTTACCCCGGAGAAGGTACGAAGAGGGCGTACGAAAGAAAAAAAAATTAATTGCATTGAGACTGAAATAATAGATTCTCTTATTTACTTAGCTTAAAAATGATCCGTGGACGGATTCACAATCCATTTGCGGATATATATATATTTTTTCATTGATTAAAATTGGATGGAATGAAATTTTAATCCTTCTCAAACAAATTCCGGCGTCAAGCTCCTAAACTCTAGTAACCAATAATTTCGCTGATGAAATTGCAGCCAAGGAGGCCGCGAGCTCTGCAGAGGTCTGTAAAAGTTAAAGAGGAGAAATAAATGAATAATTAACTTGTTCATTAAACCCTAGAATAATAGGGTAATATATAGTATCATTACATGACTCGGTCAATAGACCAATTAATAAGGAACAAATATTTTAAAGGATATATTCTAATAATTTTATACGGCCATAGGGAATAATTCTTTTATGACTCGGTCGTATGAGATAATCCTTCTTTACCCCCCGACAAATTCAACGGGAGATCCTTGACGTTGAGTTTGCTTGCCAATTTGGTAAAACGTTGTCTGGATAATGGCTTGGTAAAGATATCAGCAAGTTGATCTTCTGCAGAAATATAAGAGACAGCTAACTGTCGAGTTGCCACACGTTCTCGAACAAAATGAAAATCAATTTCCACATGTTTTGTACGAGCATGAAAGACTGGATTTGCTGTAAGATATGTCGCTCCAATATTATCACACCAAAGTTTTGGTGGAACATTTGATGCAAGATGAAGTTCTGAAAGAAGCGATTGAAGCCAAATAATTTCAGATGTTGTGTTGGCTATAGCTTTATATTCGGCCTCAGTGCTTGAACGAGATACTGTAGGTTGCTTTTTCGAATTCCATGAGATAAGGTTCCGTCCAAGAAATATTGCATATCCACTTGTAGATCGCCTATCCTCAGGAGAGCTTGCCCAATCCGCATCACTAAAAGCATGTAAGTCTCGAGATGATTGACGATATAAGAGAAGACCATGTAAAATAGTTCCTTTGAGATAACGAAGAATCCTTTTCACTCCTTCCCAGTTTTGTTCTGTGGGAGCATGCATGAATTGACAAGCACGATTTACTGCAAAAGTAATATCAGGGCGTGTGATCGTGACATATTGTAAAGCTCCAACAATGCTTCGATAAACTTGGGGATCAGCCATAGCAGGAGAAGATGCAGAGAAGTTGTCTATGGCGATTGGTGTTGATATCGGACGTGCTCCATCCATTTTAGATCTTTGAAGAATTCCAGTAATATACTTGCTCTGAGAGAGGAGACAACCTTCCTTGTGTGGGATAAGTTCGATACCAAGAAAAAAACGTGCAATGCCTAGATCCCGAATAGGAAATTCTTGATGGAGAAGACGTAATAAAGTTGTGATGCCTTCTTGATTGTTACCGGTAATTAAAATGTCATCCACATAAATAAGAAAGAATACCATAGAGCCATTATTGCAATTGTAGAATAGAGAAGAGTCGGTCTTAGATCCAGAAAACCCTTGACCTTGTAACCAACTAGATAGACGATGAAACCATGCACGAGGGGCTTGTCGAAGACCATATAAGGATTTCTTAAGTTGACAAACATGAGATGGAAATTGTGGATGGAGGAACCCAGGTGGTTGCTCCATAAATATAGTTTCCTCAAGATGACCATGAAGAAATGCATTGGAAACGTCTAATTGTCGTACAGGCCAATTAGAACTAACAGCTATTGATAACAGTAATCTGACAGATGTAATTTTGACGACTGGGCTAAAAGTGTCATTAAAGTCAATACCTGGTTGTTGATTAAATCCTTTGGCCACAAGTCGAGCTTTGTATCGTTCAAGAGAACCATCAGCTCGATGTTTGAGACGAAAAACCCATTTTGAGCCCACAACATTCATGGAGGAAGTGCGTGGAACTAGACTCCATGTTCCATTGCGAAGAAGTGCATCAAACTCTGAAGCCATTGCACTACGCCAATTTGGATCCTTGTTCGCTTGGGAAAAACAAGTTGGTTCAACAATTTTTGAAGAGGCCACTAAAGCTCGCGGAAGGGGATGTCGAGTTTCCATTGGTGGGCAGCGTGCATAGATATCACTTAAGGGCAAGGTACGACGAGGAGCATCATCATCTGAATCATCTGTGGATGGTGAAGAGACAACAGTAGGATGACATGGAGATTTAGATGACGGACTTGTATTATCTGATGATCCAGATTTAGAGAGTATAATATCTGGTGATGCTTCTGAAATTGGGCACGGAATAGGTTCTAGCATATTATCCCTTCTGTTAGTGCGTCTTGTTCTTAACGGAGTAGCCACTCGGGGTGATTCTGATGGTGTAGAAGAGAACTCTGGAGCAGAACCTAGGATGCCATCCCCTCTTGTATCATTAGGGCGTCTCATCGGATGAGCAACCTGTGAGAATCCTGGTGGGATATTAGGTGGTATCAAAAAAATACCACTGTTTCCTGAGGATGAAGGTGTTGTAGTGGCTGCAAAAGGAAATAGAGACTCATCAAAAATAACATGTCGAGATATATATATACGTCCAGTCGGTATATGCAGGCAACGATACCCATGGTGCAAATTACTATAACCAAGGAAAACACATTGTTGAGAACGAGGATCTAGTTTATGTTTAGAGTAGGGACGTAGCCACGGATAACATGCGCAACCAAAGATACGTAAGAAGATGTAATCAGGAGGCCGATTATAGAGGTGTTCTAAGGGACACTTATGTTGAAGCAATGGGGTAGGTAGACGATTAATGAGATAAACTGCAGTTAGGACTGCATCATCCCAAAATTTTAGAGGTACAGATGCATGATTAAGAAGAGCCAAAGCAGTTTCGATTATATGACGATGTTTCCTCTCTGCAGAACCATTTTGTTCAGGAGTGTGAGGACATGAGATTCGATGAAAGATGCCAGAGGAGTCTAGATGACGATGAAGTGCTTGATATTCACCACCCCAATCAGAGTGTAGAGAGAGAATTTTACGGCCAAAATAACGTTCGACATGTCTCTGAAATCGACAAAAGATATCAAAAAGATCAGATTTACGTTTCATAAGAAAGACCCATGTGAATTTACTGAAGTCATCAATAAAAACCACATAATAAAGAAAACCTTGATTTGATAAAATAGGAGCAGGACCCCAAACATCAGAATGAATTATTTCTAAAGGAAAACTAGACACATGAGAAGAAGGGATAAATGGTAATTTGTGGCTCTTTGCTTTCAAACATGCTTCACAAGAATGTGATGAAGATGATAAAGAAGTTGGTAAGTTAAACCGACTAATGATACTTTGAACGAGACGTAACGATGGATGACCAAGTCGTGCATGCCAGGCGGACTTATTTGTGCGTTCTCCAACAAGGACTTTGGTGGATGTAGGTTGAAGGTAGTAGAGACCATCTCTAATTTCTCCTTTGAGCAGGGTGGTTCCAGTTGTCGGATCCTTCACAAGACAATGATGAGGATGAAATTCAAAAAACACATTATTGTCAAGAGTAAATTGACGAACAGAAAGTAAATTTTTAGTGATGGAGGGAACATGAAGAGTATTGCGCATGTGAAAGAGTCGACCAGATGAATGAAAAAATGTGTTTCCAAGATTAGCAATTTGCAAACCTGAGCCATTACCTACTTGTACCGTGTCAGGACCATGATAGGTGGAAGCTTCTGCTAGATTGTCCAAATTTGGTGTGACATGATGAGTTGCTCCAGAATCTGGATGCCATCCGGAGATCGAAGAATTTGCATAAGGATTGTTTGTAATAGAAAAAGCTCCTGCTTGAGACAATGAAGTTGACAATGATGCTTGATTTGGATTTGAGGATGAAAGGCCTCCTGGAAAATTTGAATCAAATCGCCTATAACATTGAGAAGCAAAATGACCATTTTTGAGACAAATCTGACAACGCCCTCGACCTCGTCCTTGACCTTGTCCTCGTCCTTGGCCCCGTCCTCTATTTCTTCCACCTCGATTTCGTTGATTTTGTTGATGATGGTTAGCACCATCAATATGGCGAGTCGTCTGAACTGAAAGAGCAAGAGAATCCGGCATCCTCTGAGATTGTAGTTGTAGGAGTATTTCATGAGAGGATAACATGCTATGAAGGGTATCAAGGGACACTTGATCGACGCGAGTAGTCACACTCGGAATAAAGCTATCATATTGAGGTCCCAAACCTGCAAGAACATGGATTATTAAATCTTCATCTGAAATTGGATGTCCAATCGCAGCTAGATTGTTGGTGATGGTCTTGATTGATTGCATATACTCATTAATAGATTTATCTCCTCGTTGCACTGATTGTAATTGCATGCGAAGCTGAAGAACACGTGCTTGAGATCGTGAAGCAAAGGTTTGAGCAAGAGTTTTCCATATCTGACAAGAGTTATCTAGCCCTATAATTATAGGAAGTACCGACTCACTGAGCGTCGAAATCAGCCATGTCATAATTAGTTGATCCTTTTTATTCCAGATAAGAAAATTTGGATCATCTTCTCTTGGTTTAGGAGAGGTGCCATCAATAATTCCAAGTAGATCATGAACACGCAATAGTGAGAGAAACTGCATCTTCCAAAGCAAATAATTATCATTGTTAAGTTTGATTGGTAGATAAGATAGGGCGTTCATGGGTAATGAAGAGAGATGTGTTGCTAGGCTTGTTTCTGTGGTGGAAGATGGGGATGAAACTTCTGACATTGTATAAAATAAAAAATTGAAGAGAAAGATTTATCTGGAGATTCTTGTTGTGGCTTGGGCGTCGGCAGCGGAAGGAGTCTACCAACAATGAGATGTCATGAAATAAAGGACGTCGCCTCTCCCAAACAAAGGCAATGGTTGCAGCAATTTTGTAGGATCACAGCTTGAGAATGATGGTTAGAAGAAGGAGATCACCAATCGAAGGTCTGCAGTTCGATCCTCGTGGGAGCTACCAATTTTCTCTTTGCTGCTGTACCAATTTCCTCCTTGTTTTTCTGCTGTTATAGCTTTCTGGCCGTGATCAGCTTTCTGACCTCACGAACCTATGAGAAGGTGTAGAAAACGAAGAAGAAAAAAGAGATGATTGACGGCAGCAGGCTCTGATACCATGTGAAAGTTAAAGAGGAGAAATAAATGAATAATTAACTTGTCCATTAAACCCTAAAATAATAGGGTAATATATAGTATCGTTACATGACTCGGTCAATAGACCAATTAATAAGGAACAGATATTTTAAAGGATATATTCTAATAATCTTAATTTTATACGGCCATAGGGAATAATTCTTTTATGACTCGGTCGTATGAGATAATCCTTCTTTAATCCGAGCAAGCCATTTGCCAAGAGACAGAAGACCATGCCAAAAATTAAGCACCACAGGGATGATTTCACTTCATTCGTCGATTAGAAATGTCTTGAAATCAAAGGTTCTTATATATATTGTTCTGGCTAGATGCCGCCGACGGTCAAGCCACCAGTCAATAATATGTCACCTCAACCTTCATTAATCCCATCGATGAGAAGAACTTGAGGAAGAAGAGAACTGAATGAGTGGATTAGCAGGGCGCCGGAGATTCCCGACGGAGTCACTCCGATACTCAAGTTAGCCAAGAGCAGGAAGAGATAAAAAGAAATAATATACGTGTGTAAAGAATTCGAGAGAGAACTCCTCTTCAGACTATGGGGTTTATATAGTAGTAGAGGGAGCGTGATCTTGGGGGATTAACACATGTGATTGGCTGTTAATGCATCATTAATGCAGTATTAAAGGGATGATCTTTGACGGTTTCCTAACATCCAATGGCCCAGCAGGGTTGATTTTCTTCATTCGACGGTTGTGCGCAAAGTGTGCAGGATTTTCGGGGACCAAGTTTGCGAACTTGGTCCCATCCTTATCCTTACGGATGAGCTGATAAGACTGAGCCAATGAGAAGGGTCAGTGTATTTGCCCATTGATGGCTGACCTGATGCGTGAGGTCGAAAGATATGTGGCCGAACTGTATGAATGGCCAAGCTGTGACAGTACAAGAAAATTACCATATACCCACGGTAAGTTTTAACTACATATATACAAATTGTGGGTAAAGGTAACATATAGCCACAGATATATGACACCGTCACTATAAGTTATAGGGACAGATATTAATACTGTGGCTATTGGATATCTATACTTACACTTATATTTTACTATCACTATAAGTTTTTTTTACTGTGGATATAAGTAGCATATACCTATACTTATAATTTACTATCACTATAAGTTTCATTATTATTATAAATAATTTTTAATGACATTTATCAAAATAAATTATTTTAAATATTAAAGTAGCATATTAAATTATTTATGATGATAAATTGTATTAATGAAAAATTAAATCATAATATAAAAATATTAAGTGCAACATATTTTAATTATAGGTATATGTAAATTTTTAAATAAAATATTATTATTTTTTAATGCATGGTATATTTTTTAGTATATTTTTTTTAATCTTATAAAATATTTAATATTACGTTAGAGTTTTTTGAAACTTCGTCGCTCTTACATCAGAGCGTCAAGATTTTGCCCTTTGCACCCAAGTGCGCGCCCTCATCTCCCTTTTAGGCGTGTAAATCGCTTTTGCTGAGTCGACTGTTGCCAAGTTATCCCTTTGTATCTTTTACTTTTATCAGTTTATTTTGATCGTTAATATCACTATTAGAAATATGATTTTTTATAATATTTTTTTAATAATATTTAATTTAAAATATCATTATAAATAATGTTTAACAATATGTATTAAAAAAGATTATATTTTTAATTAAAATATTATATTAAACTATTTATAAGGATAAATTTTATACCATTATTTCCTTATACCCTATCTCGTTGCCTAACCTATTTACTGTGTTGATTCTCTAAAACCTTCTATCGCCACCGCCGCGATTCTCTAATCCCTCGCGATTCGCCACTCCCCTTCGTTGGTTGCTCGCGCATCTCGACGCCTACCCATCCACTCTAATCTCTCGTGATTTTCTGCTCATCCTTGCCCGCCTTCACTGCTTGCCTTTGTCGTATGTCATTCGCCGCTCCCCTTTGTCGTTCGCTGCTCTTGTTCTATCTGGTTTGTTCAATAATTACTCAATGGCTTCAAGTGTCTGGTATTATTGTTATGGGCGTTTCTGAAATTGTTTAAATTGTTAATGCATGGTATAACCTTCATGATTGTATATATAATTGACTATTCTATTACCAAATCATTGTAATTGCTTGATTCTTCACTCTGAAATTTGTACAGTAGGCGGTCCAGAGAATCTGATTAAAACTATAGGATCGGTCATAGCTTCCAAACACACACTGAGTATATGAACTTGGACAAGTTTTTAATATCCTTCTCCCTTTTCAACAATAGTATTTATGCCACATTGATCTTAGTAGGTTCTTCTTGTTATAGGGTCATATAGCTGTTGATCAGGCAATATTATATGGTGTAGAATGGGCAATACCGACCAATTCAGTTAAGATCACTAAAAGCTTGTTTATCTACCTAAAACTTGTTTACTACTTCTCTATAAGTATCTAGGAAAGAGTATTTGATTAGAACTTTGAAATTTATATCCCAAAGCTGTCAAAAAGAAAATTCAAGGAAAGAGTAAAAGGTTTTGTTGGTGCAATCTTGCTCCAAGTGATTTTAAATTTTAATGTTTGGCTAAAATGAGTTTAAGTTAGGCAATGTTGGTGATCTAACTTGTGTGATTTGAGTCCACAGGAAAGTCCAGGTTAGAAGACTTGGCAAAGGATGAAGTCCCGGAGGCGCGACCTCTTGGCAAAGGATGAAGTTCCGGAGGCGCGGCCTCTTGGCAAAGGATGAAGTCCCGGAGGCGCGACCTCTTGGCAAAGGATGAAGTCCCGGAGGCGCGACCTCTTGGCAAAGGAAGACTTAGCACAACGAAGCTGAGGGAAACATCTCAAGCTAGTTCAAGGAAGGGCACGAGGCTTGTGGAAGACGTTTGAAGGTTTGCGTCAAGGCTAAGGGCTAAAAAAGAAGCTGAAAGGGGAGTTTCAGCTTGATCAGTTGACTGACACTGTTGGTGCAGTCGACTGGTGGTTGATCAGAAGCACACACAGAGTTTACAGAGAGATTAGTCGAGTGGAGCAGTCGACTGCTCATGGTGCAGTCGACTGCTACATGACCGTTGGAGCGACAACTGGCTGATTAAATGCAGATCAAAGAGCCGTTGAAGCCCATCAGTCGACTGACCCTTGGAGCAGTCGACTGATGTACGGAAATACATAAAAATAGCAAACGACGCTAAAGAAAACAACAATTCTTTTTCTCATTTTCTCTGGCAATTCTTTGGATCTGTAAAGCTCTCCTCTTCCTCCATACTTCACTACCAATTCTTGTGAAAGGAAGAGATTAGTTTGTGAGGGTTTTCTCCACCTTCGAAGCGTGCTTCGAAAAGGAGGATTTTTCATAGTGGAAAGGTGCTCGGTGTGTGTGGATCCTTGGATTAGTCACCTCGTAGAGGTGGATACCAAGTAAATCCACCTGCTAGCGATTGTTCTCTTTTTCTGTTGTTATTTTCACTTCCGCTAACATTTTCACAGGAAAGTTCGAGAAATCGCTATTCACCCCCCCTCTAGCGGACGCATCGATCCCAACAACTGGTATCAGAGCGATGTTCCTTTCGCGCGAACTAACACTCAACCGAAAGAATCAAATGACGTTTCAAGAGGGATACAACACCGCATGACCGTCCTACTTCGACGGCAACGATTTTGCCTACTGGAAAGGTAGAATGGAGTATTACTTAATGAATGATATTGAAAACTGGTTTAGTGTTGTAGATGGATTCAAAAAACCCAAGGATGCATTTGGAACACCTCTACCTACCAATGAATGGTCAAAGGATGTATGCAAGAAAGCGCAAGAAAATGCAAAAGCCACAACCACCTTTTAATGCATGCTCTCCAAAGAACAATTAAGCAAGGTCGGACCATTCAACTCGGCCAAAGAACTCTGGGAGAAGCTAATCGAACTAAATGAAGGTTCGAGCGAATCGAGACGAGCCAAGAGGGATCTCTTGGTTGGGCAACTACAAACCTTCACGATGAAGCCAAACGAGATGGTGAGCCAGATGCATGGGCGATTCAAGGAGATCGTGAACGGTCTCCATGTCATAGGTGAGAAGATCGACAACCGTGATCTGGTAAGGTATGTTCTTCAAGCTTTCTCCCGAACTACTTTATGGGCATCGATGGTTGATGCTTATAAAGTGTCAAGGAATTTATCTGTTGTTAAGCTAGATGAATTATTTTGTGAATTTGAATTACATGAGCAAGCTAACTTGTCAACGAAAGAGAAAGGTATAGCTTTGTTTGCAGAAAAGAAGGACAAGAAGAAGAAGAAGGAGAAGGAAGCATCATCCGAGTTTGAGCAGGAATCCTCAGATATTGACGAAGAGATGTCGGTGAAAGAGGTGGCACACTATGTAAAACGGATGATGGGGAAGTCAAGGAGGTTCACCAGGAGAGATGTTAAGAAGATGTTCACACCACCCCAAGGTAAATTTCAAAGTTTGAATTATAATCCTAACATGACTTGCTATGAATGCAACAAGAAGGGACACATCTATTAATTTGAGGGGTGTCCTAAGGCAATCGCCTTACGGTTATACTATTTATTGGATAAATAGCAATTCACTTTTGAGTGCACATTCCATATGTGTTTGATTGGATCTTAAACTCAAATACTAAATGGCCGCAATACGATTCATAGCGTGAGAGAATTTGTGATTGAATCACAACTAGTGAGCATCTCTACACGTGTAATTATGAATGTATTGGAATTATCCCTAGTCGAGGATTGATGAGCATGGACGTCATCGAATCTGTCGAGACTAGCACGTTTTGAACTCCTTGGTTAGCCAGGCAGCTGTTCTCATTGCTGTCAACATTAGATGTTGAGAGTTAAACGTGGATGCTGGTTAAAGGTAACCAGTTCATTGGAGTGACCTGTCTTGAGACTTCATATGGTTATATATATATGTCAATGAAGATCTTAATGCAGCTTAAGTGCGAGTTTCCTTTGACTTACGGTATTCAAGTCACCTTGGTCATGGAGGCTTATACTTTGACATCTTAAGTAAGCATCTCCGAGGAGGTCTGGACCCGAGATGATTGGGTATAAGTCGAAGTGTCCGAAGGTGTTTGAATAAGTCTTTCCACAAAGGATTCACCGCTCCTGTGACGTAGTCAAATGAGTATACGTGTAGGACCGGAAATACGCTAGAGGGGGGGGGGGGTGAATAGCGTATTTTACGCTTTTCGAAATTTCGATAAACTCGAGTACGGAAGCGAAATTGAATATGACAATTAGTTAAAGTAAAATGCAGTAAGTAAATGGCACAATTTGTTTTTACTTGGTTCACAGCGCAACGCTGCTACTCCAAGGCCCACGGTCCTTGACCGTTTACTTTGGGCAATCCACTAGGATACTTGCTCCTTACGGCAGCAAGTATATCGAAAAAACGGTTACAAAACTTCGATTACAATTGAATGATTTGAAGTCTAAGTACAGTTTCTTTGTTACCGAATTTTGCGCTTCCCGGAGTATGGATTCGACGTCCCGGCGTTCGTTGAAGTAGCTTGAAGTAGTCTCAGCACCGGCGTCGAAGATCGGAGGCTTAACGGTCGCGAGGAAGGCGTTTGAGAGCGAAAAGGATTGAATGCTCGAAGGCTGCTCGCGGGTGCCTTATATAGGCGACCTGAGTCGACTCAGATAGGCATCTGGGTCGACTCCAGCTGACGTGGCGGATAAAAGTCTATCGGCTTCGCTGCTTATCCTTCCTGAGTCGACTCCGGTCTGGCTCTGGGTCGACTCCAGCTGCGGTGGCGGCGGAGACGATAAAATCTTGACCTGAGTCGACTCAGATCGCCGTCTGAGTCGACTCCAGCTCCGCTGGCGACGACTTTTGACGCGCGGACTTCCGGTTCTGTGCTGATTGGGCTGGAGTCGACTCCAGAACCTATCTGAGTCGACTCCAGACCCGAAAACTTGAATTTTCGGCCGGAGTTAGCATTTGTCGAGCCCTTCTTTCCTGCACAACAAGTTAGCTCGAAAACATAGTATTTAAAGAACCGGTCGGTTCACCGAACCGGCTTCGAGTCTTAACTTCGGATCTCCGGTGAGATCCTGGGTTAGACCGGCGCCTACTGTTCCTCGTAGGAACGCGTCCTCACCCACTCCCCTCGGGAGAATTTACCTGATGCCAACCAAGTCCTCCTGACCTGTTGGACTTTTGCTTGGCTCTGTCGTTGCCCCCCAGGACTTGAACGCAACTGATCCTCCTGATCAGTCCATTCTTCTCTGCAACTTGGTCCTCCTGACCAAGTCCATTTCATCCGCAACTACCCAAGTCCGGATCTTGCCTGGTGCACGTTGACTCTGCCAAGTCTTCTTGCCTAGACTCACTAGGACTTAACCTGTTCTCTGCAATCTCATTTCAACTCAGTTAGCCAAACCACATACTTAACTTGATCCTAGTTCCATAATCAAAACACAGGTTTGACCTGCTAGTGCTTCCTGTATTGAGCAGGACCATCTGAGGATTGTTTGATTTATACTGACTATATAATCAAACTAAACCTCTGTTACTATCCCAGTTAAT
>NC_133874.1:10979931-10981633 GCF_044706935.1 Curcuma longa
ATTGGAACTCACCCTGTTTACCTGTATGTCTGTTTCAGATTGATGCTGTCTGGAGAGCTGCACTGCTAGTCCTGAACCCTTGTGTTTTGGGTTTATGTTCTTTACAGTATCAGTGTATTTGGACTTATTAGACTTTTGGTTGTGTCTTCTATTTGGGTATCTGGTTTTTCGATGATTTGATATTTGTTGTCCATATTCGGGTTGTCTATCAGATTTTTGATGGATTCGATATGCATACGTGGTTGACATACTGGACTTAGTGATGCTATTAGTGGTCGTGTGGATCACTATAGGTGATATATGGCATGAGTGTCACTTGTTCTTTCATTTCTGTCATATATATATATCCATAGCCTGTTATGGATTCTTTATATGTGTATGTATTTTAGGGAAAGTCAATTGTTACAGAGGAGATGCTGCCGAAATTTCTCGAAAAGCTGTCTCCCGGGGCGTAACATCAACATTGACCATGAGATGGCATAAAGTCAAGTCAAACTCGACGATGATGTGGCACAAAGTCAAGTCAAACTTGACCATCAAGTCAAGTCAAACTTGACCATAATGTTATCCTTTTCAAGTCAAGTCAAACTTGACTCCTAATCTCCCAAGGTTGATCAAATCAACTCCACTAGTCTAGTTTGGATTACACTTAATCCAATTTGATTCATTACATGAATCTAATCCTCTTGGTTCATCATATGAACCTAATCTCTACTAATTGCCCTTTGTGTGTGACCCTATAGGTTCTTGTAACGTTGGTAATGCCTCTAAACCAATTTAGAGACATAAACAATGAGCGGTATCTAGCAACACATCATTGCTACCCAAGTTACAAGAATGTTGAGATCCAACATCACCATTGTGACTATTAATTGTGACTCTCACAATATGTGACCATGTCCTTTTATCCTTGATATCATGATTGATCAAACCAAGGCATAGACTGTGTCATCCTCTAATCAATCTATGTCTTGAACTCCAAGTAGACTCACTCCTATCAAATGAGCTCAACATCTCATGTTGACTCATTTGGGCATGGCCATTCACTTAGTGGTCTCACTCTATCAAGAACTATGATATCACTCCCGTTATATAGGAGGGATAGATCTCATCTATATCACTCACATCCCTCGACATAATTTGTTACATACTCGGTAATCGCCTTTATAGTCCACCCATTTACGGGTGACGTTTGACGAAGCCAAAGTACGCAACTCCTTATGTTGGGAACCATGGTGACTTCAGGTCCAAGGACTAATAGTCATACTAATAGCCACATGAGAAAGTATATGACACTCATATAACGATCCATGATACTTTCTCATGGCGGGTCATTCAGTATATATTCTCCAATGCATACCCATGTATCAACTTGATATCTCATATCCATGACTTGTGAGATCAAGTCATCATGTTGACCTACATGCTAGTCTCGTCGCATTAACATTGTCCCTGAATGTTAATACTTGACTAGGAATCATTAAGAGTAGTGTTCTCCATATCATCTCACTATCGATTCAACCAATCGATTGATATAGATACGAACCATCTACTCAAGGACGTTATTATACTTAGTTATTTGGAACCAATACAAGTAGGTATAATAACCATAAAGAAATATCTTTATTAATATATAGAAATATGATATATAGAGTCCATACATCAATCATCAAATGATTGATTCTAGGGCTCTCACTAACAG
>NC_133874.1:10981733-10999651 GCF_044706935.1 Curcuma longa
GCTTGCAAACTTAATTCACCGAATAGAGAAGCAGAGCCTATAAATAGGCCTTTTACAGTAGAATGTTTCAACCTTATCTCCTATTTAATAGGATCTAAAAGCTAATCGATAAACTGAAATTAGGATAAATTATGACGTGGATAAAACTTCTAATAGATAAAACTTTAAATCTTATCAATAACATCCCTCCAATTGAACGCGTTTAATTAAAAGTGGGGTGGGCCAGCCTCCTAGCTGGCCCACCCCACATATATTTTTTTATTTTTTAATTATATTTATTAAAATGGTTAGTTTTAACGGCTATTTTAAAATTAAATAAAATTTTATTAACAGTTAGTTTTAACTTTTATTAAAAAGTTATAAATTTTAAAATTAAAAATTGAATAAAATGGTTAATTTTTTAACAGCTAGTTTGAAATTTTATCTATAAATATCCATCAATGTGTACATATATTTTCATTTCAACTCACTATATTCTCTAATTTTTTAACAACTAGTTTGAAATTTTTAATATTATTTTTTAAAATAATAAAATTATTATTTTTAAAGTAATATTATTATTAAAAATAATAATTTTAATATTTTAAAATATTTTTAAAATATATTTATTTAATATGATATGATTTTAAGATGATTGAGTGGACGGTGGAATCCATAAATAATAATGTTAATGTTAAAAGGAATGTAAATAAAAAAGATATGTTATTATAAATAGTATGTGGCAGTGAACTCCATACTTTTTAATAAGGTAGAGAGTGTTATAATGGGAGTAGATTGTGGATGCTCTAACTGCTACATGTAGCTACATGCACGTTCTAGTACTTGTATTGTACTCTTAACAAGCATCATTAACCAAATTACTGGATAAATAAATCTTTCTGAAAATAAAATCGAATGCCATGTTACAATATTGCCCTGGCAAATGCTGATAGATATCATTCATGCTCAATCAAGAGCATCGAGGTAATTAGAAAGCAGAGCTAAAAACTCTCTTTCCAAAGATTGATATAAACTATTATTGGCAGATCTAATCAGTGAAATTTAAGAGCATGAAGAGGTAATTAGAAAGCAGAGCTAAAAACTCTCTTTCCAAAGATTGATATAAACTATTATTGGCAGATCTAATCAGTGAAATTTAGGCCCTTTCAGCATCTGAACTCCCATGTACCTACACAAGGAACAATGTCAAATTGAAGTACATTGAATCAGTTCAAGAATTTTAAGATGAAGTTGAATTATATACCTTCCTAACATCATGACAGTAGCTTGTGGGTTTGTTCCTGGAGAGAAAGTGAAGGTAGATCCGTCGATGATCCTGAGAGCATCAACTCCAAGCACTTTGTAGTCATGGTCGACCACTTTTCCCACTTGGCATCCGCCATGGTAGTGCCAGATCGTCATCACAAGGTCTTTACAGTATTGCTCCAGTGAAGTGGAGTCATTGGCATTCCTTGCTCTTAAATTCACT
Organism: Curcuma longa; assembly: GCF_044706935.1. Lineage (NCBI taxonomy): Eukaryota > Viridiplantae > Streptophyta > Magnoliopsida > Zingiberales > Zingiberaceae > Curcuma > Curcuma longa. Next base: position 10,983,202 of record NC_133874.1, read on the forward strand.
GCTACACTTGCGGAAAGGGCTACCAAGCTCTGCACCGACTGATTCGGGTACCTGAATCTCGACAAAGCTCTCGAATCGATCACTCTTTCAATTGTCCTGAGGGCCGCGACGCATGTCTGAACATCCTCAGCTTCCATGAAGTAATTGAAGGTGACTAATGGATTCTCTTCCGGGTCGCGATTCCTCAAGCGAAGGAATCCTTGAGAAAGAGGGCGTGCCAACTTCTCAAGTATCGTACCGCCTTGAAATGAGTAGCTAATCTGGCACATGCATATTAAAGAATTGATGTGAGATGAGATCGAAGAACTACTGTTTGTTCTGTTCATTTGATGTTACGTGTACCGGTGAAGTTGCAGCAGGCACGGCAGAGTTGCCTGCCAAAAGGGCAGCGGCCAAGTTGATGCCGGTCGCGGACTCCACGTAGTAGTCCGGCCGGATTCCGACGACTTGCACCGATGTGATCTCGAGTGGTTGCGGTGAAGGGACGATGATGGCGTTCAACGGGTTGTCGGACATGCCATAGCCGACCAGCGGCTGATCCAGCACCACCTCGATGCCTAAGGACTCGAGGTGGGGAGCAGGGCCAATTCCGCTCAACATGAGCAACTGTGGGCTGCCGAGGGCGCCGGCCGACAGTATAATTTCGCCGGAGGAGGAATCCTTGAGGTAGGCCTCGTGCACGTTGCCAGCTTCATCCTTATATACTACACCATATGCCTCCGGCGTATGTTTCCTTCCTGCGATCAGACCAGAGCATTCATCAATATCACTATAATTGCGACGAATATTTATGATCGATCTTTTCGGAGGAAGCACCTCTATTCCTGAACAAGATCCTCTGCGCCGTGGCGCGCAAGAGCACGGTGATCCTGTCAGGGTCTGCGTACTTGAGCAGATCGGCGGCGGTGTGGCGGTGGCCATTTTGATCGAACGTCGTCCCTCCGATCTTCGTCCCGGGTAAATGATCGTAAGTGAAGCCATTGTCCGGCGTCACTCCGGACTCGAGGAGCCCTGCCATGAACGCCGACGTCCAACCCGTCAGCCGAGGCCTGAACGCCACCTCTTTCTCAACCCAATGGAACGACGACTCCACAAGCTCCGGATTCAGCCCCATCTCCTCCACCTCCTGCAGGCTGGCGCGCGAGTAGAACCCGGCGTTGATGCAGGTCCCGCCGCCGAGGCAGCGCGCCCGCGCGTTGATGACGCCGTCCGTGGAGACGAAGCGCTGCGCCGGGGAGGTCGGGGTCAGGTACGCAAGGTTCTGGACCAACAAAGCGAGCTCGGAAACGTTGGGATTCCCGTAAGGCGAGCCGCCTCTTTCCAGCACCAGCACGTCGAATCTCTCCGACAGAGTAGCGCCCAAGGGGCAGCCGGCCGTGCCCCCGCCGACGATGATGTAGTCGTGGTACGACACTCGCGGGGCCTCTGCCGCATGCCTCAAGAAGCTATAGCGTGGCACCGCATCGTGATCAGGAAAACAGAAGCCGAAGCCCTGAAGGCAGAGCAGAAGGACAACCGCAGCGGCAACAGAATTAGTGAGCAATCTCTGCGTCGCCAACTCCATGACTAACCCTACAACTCCACAGATTGGTGTTGGAATATCGATCCTCTCCTCTCCGCTACAGGTACTTGTAGAAACTGATGAGAGTACTGCACGATTTAGGTACTTGTAGAAACTGATGCATGAGCTACAGGAGCAGAGAAAATACGGCGGATATTCCACGAGCAACCTGCTCGACCCAGAATATTATTGTTAAGTTTTGGCAACAAGTCTAGATGGGTCAGTGATAACGCATATGTTATACTACGATTACAATTTAATTACTGAACCCCCTATTGTAATGCAGTTTAGGGCAACTCGGATAACCTCTCAAATAACACAACGATGAATGACAATCTCATAATTTAGTTAACAAATGAGGGTTTGTGTTTTGAGTTTCTAATGCTACGAATGGTAAATGAAACTAAATGCACCTGATAGGACTATAATTCACTAAACTACAAACACGAATGTTATATTACGATTGCATAAAAAGTAACATATGTAGGATCGAAATGTGTGATAGAGGAGAGGGGGGTGAATATCGATCGTAAAAATATTTCTTTTCTTTTGAAAGCAAATCAACTTAGAAATCAGAATGAAACGGAAAATGCAAGCACACAAACATGAGGGGGGGTTATTATTGGGTGTGTCTCTATGTGCGTTTTAAATTTTTATTTTAAAAAAATAAGCAACGAAAGTATAATAAATTAAATTATTACAGCACGTGCATCACACATGTGTAGACATAATTATAGAATTAATTATATAAATAAATTATACCTGTTGGATTATATGAAGCAGAAAGGACATCAACTAGCAACCTTTTGAAAAATTACCTTTAGTCGTATCTATGTCGAGATCTCCATGAGATGACTTCACTAAGTCACGTGTCATGTCTCTGTTTCAATACTAGTCAAAGGAGAGAGACAAAGTGATTCGAGAGAGGACCCACAATTTGATTCAATATTCAGCGGCACAAGGCAACCCGACGATATGAAATGAACTAAATGGAGGCGATGAAGCTATTGTTCAGAGGTCGGAAGGCTAGCTACTGGCGAGCGCTGGGGTAGCAGATCTAATGATGTCGGAGTTCCGACAACAACGCTTGTCAGAACAATATCCTAGGGCATCGGAATTCACTACCGGTGACTGGAACAACAATTGATGTTCGTCGTCGAAGGAAAATCCTATCAACTATGATTGTCGACTACTACACCCGGAGCCCAGTGGCTGGCCAACGGAGGAACGAGGGGTCGGAGGAGACAACGATGGAAGGTCCACCAGTGGCACTGTTGGATGGTGGCAGTGTTGCTTCCCCTTGGTGGTCAGCGACGGCAAGGAGGAGAGGGAGAGAAGAAAGGATCAAAAACCTAACCCTTAAATTTTTATCCCAAAGATAATTTTTTATTTTTCTTTCTAACTAGATTTATTTATAGATATTCTAACTGATTTAATTAGCAAATCCAAACCCGCATATGCTAACTCAAAACTCAAACCATTAGTCATAGATTTGGTTTGAGACCAAACTATGTTAGTTTGAAATCAAACCACTTTTTAATTAAAACTAAACTAATTTAGTTTATAATTAAACTAAAGAGCATCTAATTCATCTTCAAAAGACGTGACCTATTCGTGCTTCCGTTCTGATAAAATTTCTTTCATATTTGTCTGTCGTCTTGTCCGATTAGATTCTATCTCTCTCAATTTGAAAATTCAATTCTCAAACTTATTTTATATCTTTTAGATAAACTCGTAGTGTGTGTGATCTTATAGGTTCCTGATTTATATTAGTGTCCATAATTAACCATTAATTATGGATTGATCATTAGTGATGTTGGGATCGTCCCGGTGTAATGCGCGTATTTACACATTTCACAAACGTGAGCAGTGGAAATAAATAAATAAATAAGTTAATTATTACATAATATACGCATGCAAAACAGGAAATAACATGTACAAAGTATGGCAAGAAATTAAAATTTTTATATAATATAAAATATTCTATGCGTACCTCTCAGATGACGTCAAGCGGGATTGACATCAATCGAGCGTCCTTATCGAAGTCCCACCTCTACTGGTGATCTACGCCAAGCTCTCATCCGGACGGCTTCAAAAGTTACATGTCACATCATCATCTTCGGTACTAGTCGATGATCGATAACGATCGATTCGAGAGAAAAATCTAATTTCAGAAATCACGCAATAATGTTTGTCGCAATCATTTTTGAGGCTTTCTAACTATCACCAGGAATCGTATTCTCGGTGTAGTTTTTAAAGGTCAACCTTTAACCGCTGACTTAGGGCAAATTGTCAAAACCTTTATGACGTTGATGGAATTTTTTTTGAAACCTTCACAAGCTCCCGAGAAGTAAACAAAAGGGCCCGATCTTTCTTCTCCGACAACCACCAACTGACTTCTCACGAAAGGAGAAACCCTACATCAGTGATGTTCCAGCCGGCTCTTACTGCTTCGCTGGCAAGACACAAATTGGAAGCAAGAACAGCTAAGACACTCGGGTTCCCATTCCCTTCAGTCCTAAAAGAGAATCTATTGCTTTATTATCATTCATTGAGTATAATACACTATGATAAGTCATGGTATTGCCTTATTGATGGCTTATCTCCCAATGTCAACTTATTATATTTGATACAAATATGTGAAGCCCATTGGGTGCTTCTACTCTTGGAAATTTCAGTAATTTGTTTTCTCCAACTTCTTCCCATCTGCAACGACAACACCATGAATTGTTATTAGACTATCTAAGAGTGGTTTGCATGATCAAATACGAAAATTGTCAGAATAAGTTTGGATAAAGAAGTACATTTTCAAAAGGAAATTGAGTTAATCAATCCTCCAAAGAGACTGCTGCATAGTCTACTCAATTTTGCAAATGAATGATGGTACATAAGAGCATAGAATACCTGTACATGGTTGTAAAGTGATGAAGAAATACTGCTACTACTACAATTCCTAGTTCCTTTCCTGGGCACAGTCTGGCACCTCCTCCAAATTGCATAAATAGATGGTTGGCCTCCAAATTTTGATCCTGTAATGAGAAAAAGAAGAAATGTAACTCAGCCCCACTCAGTTCAAAAGCAGGAGCTCATTCTTTCTTACCATCCATCTCCAAGGATTGAATTTAAGTGGTTCTGGATACAAAAGGGGATCATAGTTCTGCTCTCTAAGATAGACATAGATTCTCCAACCTTTGGGAATGATAAATCCTGATACAGGTAGAGAAATTTCAATAGTTATTTGGATGATTAGATAGTATTTTCCCATAAAAAATAAATAAGACCACTTTATCAAAAGAATATGAATTATCAGATCGCAAAGTTCACCTTCCAATTGTGTCTCCTGGGTTGTTTTTCTTAGCAATCCATTCACAACAGTTGCTAATCTCAAAGTTTCAAAAATGACCTGCAATGTTTCATAAACGATAAGCTATTTCCTGCTACAAGGGAAACTAATAAGCGCATGAAGATGAACTAGTCCACTAACCGAACGAGTAAAATTCATTGATTTGTAGTCATTCCAGTCGATCACTTCATTTGGCGAATTCTTCTTCCTGATGGCAGATTGTTCATTCTAAAAAAAATATTCAGTAAGAATTTTTTGGAATAGAAAAAGTTGTCACCAAAAGTATCAATAATTATGTTACCCTCAATTCTTCAAGAACTTCTGGGTGATCATGGAGGTACTTGACAGTCATCATTATAGTAGTCGAAACAGTTTCAAAACCGGAATATATGAGAGTAATGATGAGATCAATAATCTGTTCATCCGTAAGATTTGGTTTGTTTGTTTCGTTACTGTGCAGGAGGGCATCAAGCATGTCATGTTGAGATTCTCCAAGAGAAGATCTTCTCTTCTTTATTACTTTTTCCAATATGCTAACCACCCTTCTCCTAGCCTGCAAAAAATGATCCATGACGATAAAAATAGTCAAAGTGTCGGTAACTATAACCTCAATCGCCCTTTTAGTACCTGGATTCCGCGACGATAGCTTGTGCCAGGAAAGTTTAAAGGTAAGGAAATTGTTCCTAGGACAAGCTTCATGATATCAAATCTTAGAGAATTGGCCAGTGGACCGATTTCAACGCTGGCAATCAGCTTCAACGATGAATTCAACCACAGCTAGACCATCAACAATCATATGTTAAGTTCCAAAGGCTATCCGGAAGCAAATTCATAAACATAAATTCAATGGCACGATGGCATGTTATTGTGTGAGGACTGAAAGTTGTTAAATACAAAGTACGGTTATGAATGATGTGGAGGCTACAAACCTCCTTGGATTCCTCCTGAATGTCGATAACTTTGTGATTCCAGCGACAAAGGTAGGATCTCATGAATTCATCAATCTTGGGGAGGAGTTGGTCCCTGATGGCTGTGGGACCAATAAGTGCGAGCATAGCATTCCTCATGGCCTTGTGTTGGGGACCATGTACTGCTGCAATGTTCCACTTCCCCATTATATCCAACATCGATTGCGGATATCCAGGCACCAGGCCCTTGTTCTCATTCATCAAGACGTGCCTATTAACGTCTGGTTCTGTGCATACCACTGTAGGAGAACCTAATATATGTGTTCTGAACAGATTCCCATACCTGATACATATCAGGCCAAATAAGTACGAACATGTCGTTGTAGAAGTTGTAAGATAAATTAAGGAAGCAGAAGCCAAATATGCATACGAATATATATGTTTTCATAAGCCTTTTAGATTGGACTTGATTTGCCATATCAATTAAGATTGCATGCATGATTGGTGCTGCAGGACCACAACTATCTTCTCCTTGGGGAATTCAATAGAAGAGAAACGAAAAACAAATAAATCGAGAAATCGACAACCCTAAACTCAAATACTGAAGAACCAGCAATCGACACAACCAGGAATACCCAAACCCTAAACTCAAAGGTCAACCTATACTCAACGACGACTGAACAATCGACAACTGAACAATCGACACTCGAAGCCCAATCCCAACTCCAACCCGTATTCAATCTAAGTTACGAAAGCTCCAGAGGTTACTCAACTCCAACCCCAAGCTATGGAATTCCGCTCTCTGTCCTGAAGGATCACCCATACTCTATACTATACTCCCTGAAGGATCACCCATACTCTATACTATACTCCCTGAAAGCTCAACTCAAAGGACGAACGATAGTGACCATACTTAAAGAGGTTACGAAACTCAATTCAAGGGTTACCCTACCTATACTCAACGACAAACGAAGCCCACTATCAACTCAAACCCTTCTCTCGACAACCCTTTGAAGCGGAATTCAATCTAGCAATCGACACACAAACAGATCTTTCTATACAATACTCAAGAGCGGACTCAATGAAAGCACAAGAGGGCTATCCTGCCCTCCCCTCTAGAGGAATACTAAAAGCGAACCCCTCCGGCTATGCCATTGACAGGTATTACTAAATAATTGAATCAAGAATCCAGGAAAACAGCCGAGCTGATGGGAGCATATACAAGTTCATACCTGAGAAAGATACTTAAGCAAAGGGTCCCTAACCCCGACCCTGAACAGCGAAGCTGATTGGAACATATTTCTATACGATCTTTCTTTCAATTCAATTATACAACAACAGGTGCCCCACCCCCAACCGGAAAACCCCAACTCTTTTCTTTTCCAACCCGAACTCGAAATGCCAAGCTTCATGCCAGAATCCTCCTTTCCGGGCATATGTCTGTCTTTGTTATCGTCAGGTTGTTTGAACGATCGGGTCTGCAGTTGACTCCTCTTCCATTGACTCCTTTCCTTTTCCTTCCTCTGCTTCGGTTTCTCTACCTGCCGCAAGGGTACTTCAACTGAAGGGTCACCCCAGTTAGTCGTAAATAGCCCCTTTGGCTATTTATCTGCTCTGCATAGCAGAGGTACTTATATTATAGTAAGGCGGATTAGTCTACTTAGTCGTAAATAGCCCCTTTGGCTATTTATATGCCTCTGCGTAGCAGAGGTACTTATCTTATATTATATACAGTTAGTCTACGCCTTTGGGGCTATTTATCTTCTTGGGGCTATTTATCTCCCTTATATTTAGTGGGCGGCTCAGCTCTTCGATTTTATATTTAAGGTAGGGCGTTTCGTTGTCGGATAGGGTTCCTCTCCTTACCCCTGGCACTACCCTCTGAAGGGCTTTCTCGATTCTCCGGGCATACGTGTTTCTTTCGGTACTCGATTTCCTTGCATCTGCCAATCTATAGTAAGGGCGCCCCATGCCATCATTCGCTCTCTACCTGTCATTTGGCTGTCTTTCGGTACTCGATTCTCCGGGCATACGTGTTTCTTTGCAGCTGGCATTTCGCTCTGTACCGCGATACGGGTTTTTCGACTTTAGAGAAATGTTGTTGATGTAGTTGCTTTACGTTAGAAGTCTATATGGTCTCTTTTTCATTCGAGTGGTTATAAGAGATTCGATCATTCCAAGTAATGAGTGCAGTTACTTATATAGGAGAATCAATTTCATTCAAAAGTCAAAAGAGTTTGGCGAGAGAGCTACGCCCAATGCGCTTCACATTAGTGGTCGGATTCTATTTTAGCCAGTGAAGCCGGTCAACGTAAGCCTAAGATTAAGAATGAAAGCAAAGAAATTATGAAGGAGGGGCGTTCACTCAAGTGCGTCTTAGCTATATGCTTAACACATGCAAATGCAACTCGAAATTATAAGATTAAGATAAAGATAAAAGATCAAAAATCTGCAATGATCGAATTTAATCGTCCTCGGGCGTAAAGCGCTCAAGCGCTCCTGGGTTTGGGGCATAGACTGAAGAGACTGACTCATCTATAGACTAGATTATCCATAGACTGAAGAGACTGACTCATCTATAGACTAGATTATCCATAGACTAACATAGAATAGACTGACTTCCATGTAGTGTGCGAGGCTTAGAGTGAATGGCTGCTAAAAAAGAGATAGTACGTAGAGTGCTTTTGAGCGAGGCTTAGAGTGAATGGCTAAAAAAGAGATCTTCCGTAGAGTGCTTTTGAGCGAGGCTTAGAGTGAATGGCTAAAAAAGAGATAGTACGTAGAGTGCTTTTGAGAATGATAGTATAAGAGATAGTACGTAGAGTGCTTTTGAGAATGATAGTATAAGAGATAGTACGTAGAGTGCTTTTGAGAATGATAGTATAAAACAGAAGGAGTATAAATTCATGGTATTGGACCAAAGAAATTACCAGTGTAGACTAAGATGTGTAGGAATGTAAGAGAGATTGAGTGCGTCAATGTATATGATTATAGAGATTCTTTTTGAAGAGAAAAGTCAAGGTCATATTAATCATAGAATACGAGTGAAAAGTATGCGTATTATTAAAAGTATGCGTATTAGAACGAAGTCTACCAGGGCTATGATCTGTACTAAGCTAAGCTTACCCTTATGTACGCCACTTCGGATCAATAGTAGAAAAAGAAGGGGGTAAGGGATTTCACACAACGAAAGTGAATGGCTCCCAACTCAAAAAGTAGAACAGAAAAGTAGAACTCCCAGATTGTCTACAGTTGGATAATTAGGTACATGAAAAAAAAGGGGGAACAGAAAAGGCTAACTAACTGCCAAAGTATGTACAGTTAGATAATAGGGTACAAGCAGGTTGAAGGGAAAAAGAAGAGAGCGTACTCGAACAGAGAACTTGCACAACCACCACCACCTGTCATAAGGGGATGAAGGGAATTAGGATTGTGTAGAGATAGAGTAGCACCGTCTAGTTTGACTATAGATTGGGTAACCAACAAAGCAAAGCAAAAGATTGGGTGACCAACAAAGCAAAGCAAAAGATTGAACAAAGCAAAGCATAGGACTCTTGGCTCCTGAATTCGGGCTATACACCCGCTCACCACTCAAAAAAAGAAGGGTATGTCTCTTAGAATACCTCAGCTAAGAGAATCAGTATACATTTAGGGGTAATGATTGCGTACGATTAGATCATTCGGTTGAACAACCAAGAAAAAAACACGACATATGGGCGGTTGAACAACCAAGAAAAAAACACGACATATGGCCGTTGAAACATCATCAATTCGTTTTTGAATCACTATATTTAATGAAACACACCAGAAAATAGTAATCGACGTGAAAATACTTTATGATGTGATTAGTTGTCCTGCTACCAATTGGCCAATTTAATTAACATGTAAAAGGTATAGAAGCAACACATGATGGGAACTAATCTTTGCGATAGAATATGCATGTAGGATGTAGTGAAGAATAGTGTTCATGCGAGGAACAATTTAGGAGCTAGTTTGAATCCATGCATAAGGAAAGACTAGTAGTGCTCACCGGGCTTTCTGGTTCTTCAAGAAAGAGGGGCCTTGTTTAAGGAACTCCGAAGTCTCGCCTATGAGAGGCCACCCCATCGTCCCTGGAGGTAGACCCTTCTTCCGGTGCCTCACTTCGTTCCATCTAAGCAAGCCACCGCAAATCACAACAGAGGACAATGCCAAGAAGCACCATTGTTTCACATACACATGCAATCAACTATCTCTCTCTCTCTCTCTCTCTCTCGTTGCATGTGTGAGTATTTATAGAGATCCCCTAACAAACAACTACTAAAAAAGAAAGAATTATTGGAAAAAAACTAAAATTTTCTTATTTTGAATAATAAACATGGATTATAGGCTAAAAGAATTTTATCGAATTTTAGCCAGTATTTTATGTTCTGAAAATATCATTTACAGGCCAGTCAAACAAATAGCTATTTTTTTTTAATTTATAGTTTAAATATATATTTAATTGATATTTTTAAAAAAAAATTATTATCCGTTGGTAAATATAAATATATATTTAAGGAGTAATTTTAATTAAAGTACTTACCAAAATATATTTGGTTATTAAATTTAGAAAAAAACTATTATCTATTTTTTAATCTTATCGACCATTTTTATAAAAAAATAGTTGATAAATTTAGGAAAATAATAAAAAATTACCAATCAAATAACTTTTCAGCCAGTATTTTTTAAAGATAATTATTAATTTATATTGATTTAATTTACTCACGCATTAATATTAATGTCCATAAATAAATTTATAAATACTAATTTTTATTAGTAACATATATATATATATATATAATATACTATTCAAAAAGAGTAATAAACTATTCAGAAAAATGACAAGTATAACGTCTTCTTTGTAGGAATTCAGATAGGAAAAGTATCTCCTATGTCTAATATCATGTTCTTGAATCTCATGGTCTAATTGAGTGTATGTCTCTTGCACCATCCTCAACTTTTATTTTAATTTAAATATTTTCGCGTGCAATTATAATCTCTCACATTACATCCATCCATATCTTTGGTGATGGTGTGAGTCACAAACTTATCCACAAACATAACCAAGTGACATGCCCAAATTTAAATTAGCTAGCTGAAAGATAATTACAATTATTTGAGATATTTTTTAATAATTAGTGACCAAGATTAAGCTTGAACAGTAAATTATTGATATAATCTATTTTTGCTAGAAAAATTATCAATAATTCGCTTATAACAAACGTATCTTTAAAAAGGTAGTAATCATTTAGAATGAATTCAAAAGGACTATTTACACTATCAAAGTGGTTGGTACTAGAACCAAGGGTGCATATGGTTTTATTTCTTTCCTTGACTAGAAATTTTTTGTAGGTAATTTTCTTTACATCAATACTATAAAGATTTAAAATACATTTCAAAAGCATATTTAGCTTATCTTTGTATGAAATGCTTAATTCCAACACACCACATGACAGATGGTAAAGGAAAAGCTTTTGGTGGGCATTAGATGTTGGGAGAAAAAAAATTATTTGGGATGAAATGTGAGGTGGCACATGGTATCCACTCCCATGACAGAGGCAAGAAAGAGAGGTTTTTGTGACACCCTTGTTTACCCCGGAGAAGGTACGAAGAGGGCGTACGAAAGAAAAAAAAATTAATTGCATTGAGACTGAAATAATAGATTCTCTTATTTACTTAGCTTAAAAATGATCCATGCACAGATTCACAATGCATTTCAGATATATATATTATATATATTTTTTCATTGATTAAAATTGGATGGAATTGCAGCCAAGGAGACCGCGAACTCTGCAGAGGCCGCAATTCGTGACCGCAGCAGCCGCAAACCATCATCTATCATTCTCTCCTTTCTTCCACATTGGATTTCCCCATTTCCTCTCTCTTCTTTCTTGTCCTTTCACCTATCAATATTTTTCCGCCCACAATTCCTTTTCCTTGATCGTCCACACTTCAGGGTAAACCTTGGCATTTCCATTGATACATGCTTGCCCATTGCATATTTCTATTCCACACCCTCCTTGGAGAATTTTGCTACATAAGATTGCATGATTGAAGCTGCAGGACCACAGCCATCTTCTCCTTATACAATTATGATGCTTTAGGAATTGCAATAATTTATTGTCCATAGCATGACTTATCGTTAAAAAGAACCTTGTAGTTATAGTATCATTGAGGATGCTCACCATTTATTTTCAATAATTATATATATATATATATAATAATGTTTTGATTACTTGTCATCCTATTAAATTGGTCAATTTAACATGCAAAAGGTATTCACAAAGATTCACTTAGTTGGAGATTAATCTTTGCCGTGAAGAACAATATTCATGCAAGGAAGTGCTTAAGAACTTGAATTCATGGCTCACCAAACACTGGTTCCTATTTAAGGAACTCCAATGTCTTGCTGATGAAGATCCTTCTTCCAGTGAGTTACCTAATTCCATCCGAGCAAGCCACTGCAGAGTGCCAAGAGACAGAGGACCAGGCCAAAAATTAAGCACCATTGTTTCACGTACCCAAACCCTAAACTCTTTCTCAAGAGTTGAGTTGCATGCATGTGTCGTCGCTTATAAACATTCTCACACACAATATATCTTCAATACGTGATAATAATTTGGGATGATCCCAGCTCTCAGGGATGATTTCACTTCATTCGTCGAGGTTATATATATATATATATATATATATATATATCAAAAGGCATATTTAGAGTATCTTTGTATAAAATCCTCAAGTCCAACACAGCACATGCCAGATGGTAAAGGAAAAGCTTTTGGTGGGCGTTGGATGTTGGAGAAGAAAAAAAAAATTATGTTTGGGATGAAACATGAGGTCGCACGTGGTGTCCACTCCCATGGCCAAAGGCTTTTGTGACCCAAAAGGAAACCTTGGCATTTCGTCTCTCACATGCTTGTCCACTGCATATTTCTATTGCCCTCCCTCCTTATTTATGCTGCTGAGGGAATGTCTTTGCCCGTTCTTGGCAAGGATCTCTGTCAGAGGAACTATTTCTTTTACCATTTGCTTCTCCTTGGAAGGAACACTCAAGGAATCATTTGATACGGAAACTTTTTCAAAAACTATGTATTTGTGTCTGGCCTCAATTCATGCAGGCACTTAATAATATTAATTCAATTGTACAATTTGTCCTATGCTTTTTTTTAGAATCATCACTCCAATGGTATAGCATGTTAAGAAATTATAGTTGATCATGGAGAAAAGTATTACTTAACTTCGATGAAATTTAAATCTTTGTCCTCTTCAATAAATCTATTTTATCATAATCAATTTAATTATGTTATGAGGAAATCTGTGCTTGAATGTTAATTGCGATAGCGTAATATTTCTTTTCAATATCTCAATTTATATATTAATGACCTTTATCAAATAGTGGAGGCTGAGTTGACTACTTTTATTAATATTTTTCCTTTATGTGGAATTTTAAATGGGATTTTTATGGTGAGATTCTCTTTGAGTTTTGATATAATAAATATATGGGGAAGTGGGTAAAAGGGAGATTGACGAGTGCGAAAATTAAGTTTATGAAAAGCGAGCTTGATGAAGTCCTCGATGCCAAGGCATGGATAAAGAAGTTATGTATCTCTCTTTAAATCATTTTTTTATGGTACTTTTTCCTAACACGTACCAAAAAAGAAGGTTCTGCAAGGCCATTGGATTTTAGACCCACCCAGCCCTTTATGGCCTGTTTACATGGGAAGAATTTGCATGAGGGGAGGAAGAGTTCTAATTTCAAACTCGTTTACCGTAATATAAAAAAAATTAAGAGAGGATTCAAGATCCCTCTATGTGGAGTGACGCCCCCACAAATCATTTTGCTCTCGTCCTGGTTCCTCACAAGTAATCGTCCGCAACAAAAGAGGTGGCCTTCTAGTGACTGTGAATCTCCTGATGGCAACCAACAAAGGGTTTACATGCCATGAGCTTAACTTGCATGTAGTATATGTTGGTGTTGGAAATACCATATCGAATTTTTATTTTAATGTATGATTAAATTTAAAGTTAAATTATTTCTGATCTGACAATTTTATTGAGTGTACAAGTGTAAGTAACTTGACATAAAATAAAGTTCTAGTTAAGGATTAAACAAAAGTTAAGACTTATTGAGACTAGGCAACAGAAGTCTTGATTTGGAATCAAGCTAAGACCTAATGGGATTAGATAATAGAAATCCTAATTAGAAGCCAAGCAGTAGAAAATCCTAGTGAGACTAGGTAAGAAAGACTTGTTTAAGAAATAGGTACTGAAAGACCTAATTGAGAACCAGGCAAGAAAGACCTAGTTGAGAACTAAGTGAAGAAAATCTAAGAGAGTTAGTTGGGAATTGAAGTTTTGATAACAAGTCTAAATGGGTCAGTGATAACGTATATGTTATACTACGATTACAATTTAATTACCGAACCCCCTATTCTAATACAGTATAGGCCAACTCGGATAGTCTCTCAAATAATGCAACAATGAATGACAACCTCATAATTTAGTTAACAAATGAGGGTTTGTGTTTTGAGTTTCTAATGCTATGAATGGTAAATGAAACTAAATGCAACTGATAGGAATATAATTCACTAAACTACAAACACGAACGCTATATTACGATTGCATAAAAAGTAACATATTATGATTGCATAAAATGTAACATATGTAGGATCGAAATGTGCGATAGAGGAAGGGTGAATATCGATCATAAAAATGTTTCTTTTCTTTTGAAAACAAATCAACTTAGAAATCAGAATGCAACAGAAAATGCAAGCACACAAACATGGGGTGCTACTGTTGGGTGTGTCCTTATGTGTGTTTTAAAATTTTATTTCAAAAAATAAGCAGCGAAAGCATAATAAACTAAATTATTACAGCATGCGCATGCATATATAGGATACACACATGTGTAGACATAATCACAGAATTAAATTATATAAATAAATTATACCTGTTGGATTATAGGTAGCTGAAACGACATTAATTAACAACCTTTTGAAAAATTACCTCTAGTCGTTTCCATGTCGAGATCTCCATGAAATGACTTCACTAAGTCACGTGTCGTGTCTCCATTTCGATACTAGTCAAAGGAGGGAGACAAAGTGATCCGAGAGAGGACCCATAATTTGATTCGGTATTCGACGGCATAAGACAACCCGACGATATGAAATGAACTAAATGGAGGTGATAAAGCCGTTGTTTAGAGGTTGGAAGCAGTGGCGGAGCTACTGGTGGGCCAAGCTGGGCCATGGCCCAGTCTTTGTAAAATACGTGGAAAAAATAGGATTAATGGAATTCGGGTTTAAAACCCGTTAACCCGTTAGGAATTTGTAAAGCCGCAACTTTTCCTCTCCCGAATTGCGATTCGACTTCTTTCCCCTGCAGCGATTCTTCCTTTTTTTCCCCAACCGATCGCGATTCCTCTTCCCCTTCGCGACGTAGCATTTCCTTTTCTTCTTCCGCCCGAAATCGCAATCGGCGTGAGGTCTCCCTCTGCCGCAACTCTCCCTTCTCCTTGAGCGACAACCATCGGTGATTCTCCCGTCGTCGTTCTCCATGAAGCAGAGCCGCCTGCCACCGTCACGCTAGGGTTCGCGAACAAACGGACGCCCTCTCCTCTCCCCTGCCTACTCACGCCGCATCTCCCTTCCCCGCGATCGCGCCGACCGTCGCCGTCTTCGCGCTCTGGATCTCACTGTTCGCAGCCCAGAGAGTTGTCGCCTCCTTCGCCAGCGAGAAAAGGGACCAAGGTGAGATCCTGTTTAATTTGGGTTGTTGCTGTTGTGTTGGATTTCTGAATTTGATGGAGTTTACAGATCGATTTGGGAGATCGATAGGTGAAGATTGTGATCGGAGGAATCACGACAGAGCGTGATTAGGGCTAAGCTAAATGCTAGGGCACGGATCATAGTTTTCTTTGGATCGGCAGGGAGGAGGAAATGGAACTGGAATCTGAGTTGTATTAGGGTTCAAACTAAGGTAAGCTTTATTATGGTTAATTGAGTCTGTTTGCTTAGAATTACTATTTTATTAGGTTGCTGATTTATTAGTTTCTTGGATTGATCTATTGGATGGTGATCTGATCGTGGGTGTTTGATTCGGTTTAGGGTTGATGCTCTATTAGATTCTTGTTTGGTTGGGATTAGTTCATGGCTGTTGGGATATGTTGATGGATTGAATTTGGTTGTGGAATTGATCTGTTGATGTTGGAATTTTTGGTTTTGTTGGATTGGTTGGTTGATGTTGAATTGGTTGGCATCCGGGTCATTGCAGATGACGCTTCCCAAACGCGATTGATTTCTAGTTAATTCTCTAGAGTTCAGTAATTTCTCCAGTGTCCACTTTAAAATTTTAATTTATGATTAAAAGTGGATGATGATGTTTAATTTGTGTATTTTGAGTTGTTTGTGTTTTATATTTCTTGCTTCTTTTCTTTTTCAGAATTAAATGATGGAGAAGAATAAACTCTGCATTCATTTTTCAAGAGAAAAAGAGATGAGATGGACTCAGAAGAATAAGTAGATGCTTCTTTTCCTCAAGTGCACGAGTCTGATGAAGTTTCTCCCATTATTTTACCATCAAATATTGATACTGAGAAATAAAAACAAGAAGAAGTAT
>NC_133874.1:10999751-11002097 GCF_044706935.1 Curcuma longa
TTCTGTGGGGTTCTATGCTCTTCGGAGCGGATAGAATCCGGATCGCAGAACGGAGATCTAGATCGCCAATAAATAAAACATGCAATGTAAGTAGAAAGGAACTGTATTGATCAAATACAGTAAATCACCCACCTGATTGATGAATCGTCACAATAAACCCTAATAAATCCTCCATGTCTCACAGGATCGCTAGATCAAGGTCCTGCAATTAACAATAAACATCTTCTAAATATTTAATTTTTAACGAAATAAACCCTAGTTGATTCTAAGATTAATCTATCCCGATTAATTCCACTTGGCCGGATTTAACCTAACCTAGTCCAATTTAACACAACTTATCACTTTCGATTAATCTGGTTAATTTGATTTCTCCCTTGTTAACTAAATTTTAACTCAATTAATACCTTAACCGAATCCAAACTAACCCAACCAATCAAACTCAAATTAACCCAATTAGAACCAATCTACATTTATAGCTTAACCAAATGTAATTAACCAACAATCTTTACTTAATTTATTAATTATCCATCTAATAACTAATTAAGCTGTTAACAATAACCTAATTAATTATCAACGATTTAATCTAACAAAATAAATAACCTATCAACTAATTAATTAGTCAATCTAATTAATTCATTAACATAACAACTGATTAATTAACTAAACCCTAACACATACTTTTACAAATTCAACAACATTAACCTCCCAAACAGCCATGACCCAACCTAACTCTTGGTAATTACAATTACCTAATTTCAAGTTAGGGATCATTAGATTAACCTAATCTCCACTACTTCAAAACCAACGATCCAATCTTATGAAACAGAGGAACGCTAAACTATTCCTAACCAAACACTAATTGACCAGTGGTAAATCCTACAGAGCCAATCACAAGGAATTCCCCCCCGGCCAGAGCGAAAATCCAACAGCTTGCATACTAAGACCATCTCAATTACCCTAGAGAAATTTAAGACTTCTACATATCAAACTTCAACAGAATCAAGAATCCGATCCCGTTCAAGTAACAGCCTAACCTAATTCAGAACATACCTAAATTAGAAGCCCTAGCATCGAGCTTCCAGTTGGCGGCGACGAACCGTGAAGAAGGAATGCAGCTCTGCGGTGTCGGTTGTCTTGAGGAAGGAGGCGGCGCTGTGGCGAGGGCAGGGCGGCGGCAGCATCGTCGGCAAAGGAGGGGCAGGGCGACTTCGTGTGGCCTCAGGCGGCGGCTTCTTCTTCACGGGGGCAGCAACGGCAGTGGGCAGAGGAGGAAGGTGGCGTGGTGGTGCGGTGGCTTTGATTCCTTCTCTCGGCGAAGGAAGGCGGCGGTCGATGTCTTCTCTGGGCGGTGAAGGGGCGGCGGTACTGAGCATCGTTGGTGGCGTAAGGCTTTTGCAGAGGGTGATCGGGATCCGGCGGCTTCGGTGGCTTTGGCGACGGTGCTGAGCAGGGCAAGAGGTGGCTAGGGTTACTCGTGCGGTGGCAGAGGATGAGGAAGAGGGAAGGAGCTACGGCGTCGAGCGGCGAAGGGAAGAAACAGAGCTCGGGTTCGTGAGGGAACGCGGCGCTGTTTTAATAGGCAATGCACAATAATTTATCCCGATTAAATCTAAACCACCACCGTTAACTAAGTTTTTACCAGCTAAACCCAATTAAAATCTAGGGTTTATTAAAACAATTGAACCGGTTAGTATAGCAAACCAGGTTCAACTTTGGTTCGCTTGGTTCACCAACCAAACGACCTCCGATTTGACTCAAACTAGTCTTGTTGGATTCGTCTTCGCGAGACGAACCTTTTCATCCGGTTTATGTTGTCAAAACCTCTCCTAGCATGAACCAAACCAACTTGGTTCCGTTTGGTTCAATCTCGAGTTCGTTTGGTTCACTAACCAAACGACCTTTGGTTCGATCCAAACTAGTTTCGTTTGATTCATCTCTGTAAGACGAATCTCTTCATCGTGTTTGTTTTGACAGAACTCTCTTCCATCATGAATCCACTTAACCAAACCCCTTAAAGATTACCCTTTTATTGTTTAATTCTAACCCTAAAATTTCTAGGATATTACATGCACGCTTTTCAATTTTTGTAAAACTTCGAACGCTTATGGAAACTAAAATAGAGAACGATGTGGAAACGTAAAAGATAAAGTAAGCAGGTGACACTTTTTATTTTTGGCTCGGTTTCACACAGCGCAACGCTGTGCTTACTCCAAGACCCACGGTCCTTGACCGTTTACTCTGGCAATCCACAAAAAGTCACTTGCCCCTTTCCGGCAGCAAGTGTATCGAGAAAGCAATACAAAAATCAATTACAAGTTTTGAATGAATGGAAATACAGAGTTTGCT
>NC_133874.1:11002197-11035553 GCF_044706935.1 Curcuma longa
TCAATTGATCCTAGGCGGGATAAATTTTTATTCTGTGGGGTTCTATGCTCTTCGGAGCGGATAGAATCCGGATCGCAGAACGGAGATCTATATCGCCAACAAGTAAAACAAGCTTGAACACAACTATGTTTGACTTACTCAACTTGAATGCACCCTTAGGCTCCCTTGTTGGTCTTTCTTGCCCCAAGACAACCTGTGATGATGATTGATCAACACGATTTTCAAAGGGAGGAGGGTTACATGTCGTCAGAGGACCTCCTTCATTATCATTGTAATGAGTTATGTGAGTTGCTCAAGAGTGATGGGTCCTAATGTTGTCTCAAAAGCATTGGTCAAAGCTTGTTATCGTTGGCCCATGGAAGACTCTGGTTCTTTTAGGTTGTTTCTGCTTGTGCTCACCATCCTTAATGTCTTAGTTTTAATTTTTCACATATGACACAAAAATGAAATCGTCCAAAATTCATCTCTTCATTGGACATTAGGATTGAGGCTTCCGTTGATGATGTGGGCAGGTTTGCATTGATTAACATGTGACCAAGGGCGTCAAAGATGTATTGAGTTTCGGTATGCATAATTTAAAATGTTATATTTCACGAAACATGCAATGGTAGTGTAATAAATATTTTATCACTAACTATGCATAAAGCTCATGCAAGAAAACACATGCATGCAAACATAATCATAGATAAGATATAAATAAATTTATACCTTTTGAATGATGCAAAGCGGAAATAACATCAACTAGCAACCTTGAGTAAGGTTGTCTCTACTTGTATCCATGCTGAGTTCTCCTTGAGATGACCTTTTTAAGTCATATGTCGTATCTCCTCTTCAATACTAGTCAAAGGAGGGAGACAAGCGATCTGAGAGAGGATCTACGGTTTGATTCTATATCCAATGGCTCAAAGCAACCCGATGATACAAATGGGATTGAACAGAGGTGATCACACTACTGTTTGAAGGTCGTATGGTTAGTTGTCAAGAAGGGGCAGTGAACCTAAATGGTGTGGTTGTTCCAACAACAATAGTTACCTTGGAACAATTGTCAAAACAAAAAGAAGAAGTGATATCTTTTGATGGAAAAGCAATTGTTGCTTCTCCTTGTGTTCCTTGATTCCACTGCTAGTTGTAGTTTCGTTTGGCTTCGAGATGGCCTACCCTTGGGAGGATACTGATCCTAGGATGATCAATGACCGATGGTGAGCTTTGGATGTCTTCCTTTGTCCAGCAGTAGCAAGTGTTCGTGCAGTCTTGCCCCAAGTGGAATTGGATTTTAATGTTTGACTAAAATAATTTAAGTTAGGCAATGTTGGTGATCTAACTTATGTGAATTGAGTTCGCAGAAAAGTCTAAGAATGAAAACTTGGCAAATAGTGAAGTTCCGGAGGCGTGGCCTCTTGGCAAAGGTGAAGTCCCGGAGGCGCGACCTCTTGGCAAAGGCATCGTCATGAGGTACCTCGATGCCTTCTAAGTCCTGGGGCCCGAATCCGATAATCGGGCCCTCTGTTGGTCGGCCTCTGCTGATTCTGTACACTTCGAGTTGTTGGCTATGTGACTTTCGAGCTCGATGGGAGTCCCCGTCAGTGGCTCCCCCTGTGATCATGTGAATGCTCCCTCGGGGAGCATTATTGCGGTTGTCCTCCAGAGCGTCTTCACGACGGGGGAATTGGGCCTCCTTGGAGACCTCTTGTCGAGGAGGCGCTAACCGCCTAGGAGAACGATCTCTGGTACGAGCAGGCTGGGGGGAAGGTGGCCGTGCTTCCTAATTGGTCCATCTGCCGGGAGATCTCCGTGGTCTAGTTGCAGGAGACCCTTGCGCACGCTGTTCAGCAGTCTGACGAAGCTCCCGGGCATAGTTGGTGACATTCACTGGTGGCGTGGCTCTGAGACTGATGGTAGGCGCAAAAGCGCGGCAACCATCGGCAGCCCCCGGCGGCCTGATCCAACTGGCTGGCCATGGCGTGAATAGCGCGATGATTGGACTTGGTGGGAGTGGTGTGAGGATCCGAATCGGGCCTCTATTGTAGTTGAGGCGGGGGCCTCCGCTCGACTCGGGCAGCAGCCAGAGGATTCCGATTGGGTCCACCCTGTTGGCTGGAGTCAGCTTCTTTGCGCTGAGCCGACTGAGTTTCCTCCACGTGAATGTACTTGACAGCACAGCTCAGCAGGATGTCGAAGTTCGTGGGCGGCATCTTGATCAAGGACCTGAAGAAGTTTTCATATATCAAGCCTTGAGAGAAGGCACTCACAAGGACTTCTGAGGTAGCTGCGGGCACCTCTTGCACCACTTGATTGAACTGATGTACATAGTCCTTCAACGTTTCCTGAGACTTCTGCTTGATGGAGAAAAGGTCCATCGAGGTCTTACGGTACGTGCGACTTGTGGCGAAATGTCGTAGAAAAGATTCTTTGAAGTTGGCAAAAGAGCCGATGGAGGATGGCGGCAGCCGACTGAACCATCGCAAAGCTGATTCGGCAAGTGTTGTTAGGAAAACTTGACATTTGATGGTGTCGGTGTACTGGTGAAGTAGGGCCGCATTCTTGAACCGCCCGATATGGTCCTCCGGGTCGGTAGATCTCGTGTAATCGGGAAATTGTGGAGTTCGGAAGTGTTAGGGTAGCTCCTCGTCTAGGATTCGGCGCGCGAAGAGGGAGATGTTCATTCGGCTTCCCTCTCCCGCTTCGGGACCTTTCCTCGAACGGGATCCCGGACCGGAACCTGGTCAGCGGTTGATTCCATGGAGGCGTCATAGTAGTCGGCCTCTTGCATGGGTCTCACGAAAGGTGTCGGCGAAGCTTCCATAGGCGTGAACAAACGGCAAGCCAGGATCGGAGGGACTTCAACTGGTCTTGTGGAAATCAGGGATGGAGGGGCTGGAGCTTCGTGCTGATTCCTTGACAGGGCATGGACCACTACAGCTACGGTCCGGTCGAAGTCTTCTTGAGTCATGGTGAGGCGATGAGGTCGCTGCGGATCATCCATTGACATATCTCAAACCAGGACTTTTGTGTTCCCACAGACGATGCCAAAATATGTTTCTGTTGAGATCCGGTTTTGGATGCATCGACCTTTCCTTAGCACCACACTTGGGTGAGCTTGAACGAAGAGGGGACCGCGGAGCTTCTGGGACCTGCGATCACAAACACTGTGAGAGGGAAGGCCAAGTATATTAGCCAAGTGAGAAGTTCAAATCTGGTAACCAAAGTTCTCACTTGGTTACCAGATTCAAGGAACTTTTGTACTTTAGCCTACAGGTCTAGAGTTCGAATCTGGGGAAGACAAAATCCACTGGGCAGGGGTGGAAAGTCCTAGTAGGTAACGACACGGTCGATAGTCGACGGCCCATGACCCACAGAAAAATAAGGGGTCGGGATAAGTAGAATTCCCACAGGCAGATGGGTCGGGTCGTTACAAACTCGAGGGGATTCATGTTCGAGAGCATGAGGTAATCGCCGATTCGACTTGAGAATCCAGGGAAGTTAGACTTGGCTCAGCGTCGGGTGTGTCGAGGAGTCGGCTCGATTCGGACACTATGAATCACGTTGGGTTAAACCCGATAGGCTGCTCCCGTGCTTGAAGAGCCGCGACCCCACTCATCATGACCACCTATGCGGCTCATAAAGGATGCAAGCTCTACCAGATGGGCGTTAAGTCTGCATTCTTGAACGGGTTCATAAAAGAAGAAGTCTATGTAGGATAACCACTAGGGTTTGAAGACAAAGACCACCCTGACTATGTCTTCAAACTCAAGAAAGCTTTATATGGACTTAAACAAGCCCCAAGAGTGTGGTATAAAAGACTGTCAACCTACTTAGTAATAAAAGGCTTTCAACAAGGACAAATTGATCCATCCTTGTTTGTAAAAACCATAGAAACAGATTTCTTCATAGCCCAAATTTATGTAGATGACATAATATTTGGATTAACTAATACAAGATATCTAAAAGAGTTTGTAGAATTAATGAAAAGCAAATTTGAAGTGAGTTGGGTAGGAGAATTACATTTCTTTTTAGGGTTAAAAATAAAACAAAATAAAGATGGAAACTATATTTATCAAAGTAAATATGATAAAGACTTAATACATAAATTTGGAATGGAACATTCAAAGGAAATAAAAACACCAATAGCAACTACCACTAGTATTGATCGTAACCCAAAAGGAAAACAAGTAGATTTAAAATAATATAGAAGTATAATAGGAAATCTACTTTCCCTAACTGCAAGTCGACTTGATATTTTATTTGTAGTAGGTATGTGTGCTAGATACCAATCCAACACAAAAGAATCACACTTAACCGCAGTTAAATGAATCTTAAGGTATATAAAAGGAACACTTAATGTTGGAATGTGGTACCCTAGAAATACTAATTTTGACTTACTAGGTTATTCTGACTCAAATTACGCTGGTTGTAAACTAGATCAAAAAAGTACAAGTGGAGGATGTCAGTTCTTGGGTCCTTATCTAATCAACTGATGTAGTAGAAAGCAACAGTGTGTTGCACTATCTACAACTAAAGCAGAGTACATAGCCTTAGGTGAATGTGTTACACAATTACTCTGGATGATGCACACATTAACGCATTACAACCTTAAGTATAACAATACTAAAGTGCTAATAGATAATATAAGTTCAATTAATTTAACTAAGAACCTAGTACACCACTCAAGCACAAAACATATAGAAGTGAAGCATCACTTTATACGCGATCATATCGCTAAGGGAGAGATTGTACTTGACTATGTCGAGTCAAAATCAAACTTAACAGACATATTCACTAACCCACTACCAGAGTCCAAGTTTAGCACACTTAGAAAACAACTAGGACTTTGCTTGGTAGACTAGAATAATACAAGTTTTCAAAAATCACATGATTTTTAAATATATTATAAAATAGTTTTTTAAAAAGTTTATTCTTTTATTTTGAAAATTTTATTTTCAAACTTTTTCTTTTATTTTCAAAAGTAAGAAAAGAATGTTTTAGCCTTAAACTAAAATCAATCCCGTAGAAAGCATGTACTTATAGGTGAAGCATCTCACAAAGCACACTAGATACCTTGTTTGTGTTTGTGAAACATAGACTGGTGTGAGATGCATAGGATTCTAGCCTAAGTACAAGATGCTTATGTCAGTGCATCGAACCTTACTTAGGCATTAAAATATATTGATCAAGTTAAGTGTTCCTAAGCTTAAAGCTCAATTGAATGATATACTTATACTTGGCTAACTGGGTCAAGCTACTACTTTCTAGTAGTTAGCTAAAACCCAAGTTGAACACTCGCCCCTCGGATAAAAGTTTTTTTTGTCTATATAATTTTTTATCTATTAAAATGCTTCGACTCAAACCCTTTAGGTATTATTTTGATTATGTCAAAGGGGGAGAGATTGTGAGTTTCAAGAGTTCAATTTTTTTTTTAATTTTTCAAGGCTTAAATTTTTAAGGAAAAAGTTTTTAAGTATTCAAAAATGTTTCAAGTTTAAATTTTAACTTAAATATTTTCAAAGACTTGAATACATGTTTAAAAATTAAAAAGTTTGAACTTAAGCTCAAAATTCTAAATTCTTTGAAAAAGTTCAAGTTTTTCAAAAAGTTCTCAAAACTTAATGTGTTATCTTTAAAGAACTTAGATAATTTTGCTTAAGTTTATTCAAAACTAAGTAATATCAAATTCAGGGGAAGAGAACTGAAAAATTATTTTCAAAAATATTGTCTGTTTTAAACTAAGTAAAAGTTCAGGGGGAGCCCTGGAAGTAGGGGGAGTTAAGGGTATGCTTGTTGAATTTCATGCATGACATATTTTTAAACTCTGTTCTGTTATAAGTTAATTTTCTATTATGAGTGAATTTTTCCTTAACTTAAAACTTGAGTTGCCATAATCAAAAAGGGAGAGATTGTTGGTGCGGGAAGCACCAGATGATCGAACCTTGGATTTGATAATGACACCAGATTCAAGTTAAGTGTGTTATTTGACTGATATGTTAATCTAGTGTGTAGGGAGCACAAGTAAAAGTCCTAGTTGAGGCTAGGCGAAAGATAAATTCTTAGTTGTAGGCTAGGCAAGGACAAGTCCTGATCTGAAGGATCAGGCGGAAGACTTGGCAGATCAAGTGCACTAAGTGTAAGCCCATGTAGTGTCAGAGGACCGGCAAGCATGGCCAAAGTCCAATTGGGTACGGTCAGGAGGACTAGAGGGTTGGTGAAGTTTGGTCGATCTCGAGGACCGAGTCACAGCAATAAATTTCTAGGGGTCAAGGACAAAACTGAGCAGAAAGTTCAACAAGTCTGGAGGACTTGATTGGCAGTTAGGTAAATTCTTTCAAGAAGAGTGGGTTAGGATGCATTCCCGAAGAGGAACATTAGGCATCAGGTCTAACCCAACGTTTCATTGGAAACCTGAAGTTAAGACTAAAAATCAGTTCAGAGAACTGACTTTTCAATCTGTTCTTTTCTATATTTGGAACTAACTTATCTTGCATTTTGGGGAGTTGAAGTCTTTGACTCCGGGCGACTTAAGTCGAGATTCAAGTCGACTGGACAGTCGAGTCGACCGGAACATGGATTCCAGGCGACTTGAAATCGGATAAGCGTAGTGGAAGTCAAAGTCTATCGACACCCTCCATCTCAAATTCAAGTCGACCTAAAGGCTGAGTCAGCCGCGGAGAAAGAGGATCGCGGTCTACGTGGTATCGTCCTGAGATGCATTCTAGTCGACCATAGGATGTTATAAAAAGAACATTGACTAGAGGCTTTGTACAACAATTTTCATACTTCCACGATGAAGTCTTGTCGAGCTGACAACGTCCTGAGCGAGCAGCAGCATCCATCCAAGCCATCGTAATGTCGGAATCACGCCAGATCAAAGATTACGAAGCTCTAGTGTTAGGGTAACGATTACTTGTATTTGAATTATTGTTTTATAGTGATTATTTGTATTAGTTACAACTTGTTTCCGTAAGGAAATAAGTTCATTAGTGGATTGCCTGTATGAAAATGATCACAGATCGTGAGCCTTGTGATGGGAAAGTCTTGAAAACCCATTCCGGTAGATTCTTGCAAAATAAAAATTTTCCCGGAAACGATCTCAAGTTGCCCTCATAGTCGATCAAACGAATTTTGATCGACGCATTTAGATCATTGGGCTCTTGTGTTTGGTTTACAGGATCCAATATGAAAGCATAATTTAATTAACGTGAAAATATTAAATTATACCTTTTCTTCGGACTGTTGTGAAGGATGTAGATGACCTCTCGATCTTTTGTTGTATCCCTCTCCTCTTCTCGAGCGTTGTGTGGGCAACGATCCTTCAAAAATTTCTCCACTCCGTTGGCCAGCAAACTTTCCTTCCTTCTCTTCTTCTTTGGGTGTTAACCTTCGGAGAAAAGGGAAGAGGAAGAAGAGGTGTGGCTGCCGACCAGCAAGGTTCGGCTACCAAAAGCTTGGGTTTTGATCGATGCTCAAACCCTTTGCAAGCCCCATCTTTTATAGCCCAGTCATCCCATAAATATGGTATAATTTGAGCCATAAACATGGTATGATTGAATCGTAAACATGGCATGATTTAAATCAATCATATCGGAGATTTTGGCAAGATTTCGGAAGTTACCAATTCGAACCCAGAGTCTTTAATCAATCAAGGAATCGATTAAACCTCATAACTTTTCCTCATTAACACTGGTAATCGATCAGGTGATCGATTACCAGGCTGGTAATCGATCACTTGATCGATTACCTGCCTTCGTAAGGGAAACGTTGGTAATCGATCAGCTGATCGATTACCAAGGTGTGTAATCGATCAGCTGATCGATTACCAAGGTGTGTAATCGATCAGCTGATCGATTACACAGCCTTGTATGGGTTCAAATGCCTGGTTTCTTCACAAATTCTTCTAAGGTGGACTTGAGGATTCCCAGAGGCTACAGCAGGGACCGAGAGGAGGAATTAGTTTTGGTCTCCTAATAGGCTTAAGCTTCCCATGTTCTTCACCGAACATACAGCTTAAGTCTATCAATAATAACTCATTCCACTAGAGAGTTATTATTGTATTACCGCACCAGTCCCATATTATAATATGGGCTCCTTCTTACTACAAGCACATTAGTCTCCCTGTGTTTAAGATATCGTATGTCCGTCAATTAAATGAGTTACTGACAACTCGAATTTAATCAACTTCTAATCCAAGAGTAGTACCACTCATCCTTATTATCATGCGGACAAGGTCCACCTGCAGGGTTTACATGATAAACCTTATGAGCTACTCAAGGGGACATCATCAACCTAGATTATATTAGGATCGGTTGGTTCGCTAGAGGGGGGGAATAGCGTTTCTCGATTTTTCTTGATCTTTCTCTGCACAGAGATTAGCGGAAGCAAAAATATAAAAGAGAAAACAAGAGATCAACGCTAACCCGGTTTGTTTACTTGGTATCCACCTCCACAGAGGTGACTAATCCAAGGATCCACATGCACGCACACACCCGTTGCACTATGAATCTTCTCCTTCTCGAAAACCCTCGAAGGCGGAGAAACCTTTACAACTCTTTCGATCTCCTCAAGAATTATATGAAAATAGTGTTTGAGAGGAGAGGAAGAAAACAGAGAATGGAGAACAAACAAGTTCTCAAAAGAAGCACAAAGCAATAAAAGAATAGCGAAGAAGATGAGTTGTTCTCATGCAGGCTTCTTTTATAATCTCTGCAACATCAGTCGACTGCTGGCAGGGCCAGTCGACTGATGCCTTCAATCGGCAACAAAATCTCGCATTAAAGCGCATTAAATGCTTGCCAATTTTCTGCAACGTTCAAATAGCAGTCGACTGTCCAAGACCAGTCGACTGGCAACAGTCGACTGCCCAGTCGACTCCTGTCTTCCTCTGGCTCGACTGATCTTTCTGTGTGCGTCTGATTTATGAGCAGTCGACTGCTGGCAGGGCCAGTCGACTGGTGAAGCTGAAAAATCACATTTCAGCTTCTCTTGACCTAGACCTCGGCCTTCAAACATCTCCCACAGCCTCATGCCTTCCCTGCACTAGCTTGAGATGCTTCCATCAGCTTCGTCATGTCAAGTCCTTGCCAAGACTACCCACTTGGACTTTTCCTTGCCAAGACTACCCACTTGGACTTTTCTTTGCCAAGACTACGCTTGGACTTTCCTGCAAACTTGCATCACACATGTTAGATCACAAGTATTGCCTAACTTCAAGCATGGTTTAGCCAAACATTGAAACTCAATGCACTTGGGATTATCCCAACAGATTATAGGACACAGTTTCCTTCTATAATCAACAACACACCATGTACATAATACTTCTTCCCAACTCATCGGGCCTTTTGATATATCGATCTAAACCTCACCCTTTGATGAATCAAAGAATTACATACTAAGTACATGTGTTTGTTATTATATCGGGATTAAGAGTATGTACATATATAGTAACAGAGGTTTAGTTCGATTATATAGTCAGTATAAATCGAACAATGCTCAGATGGTCCTGTTCAATACACACTTAGTGTACTAGTGTAATTCTATAGTCAAGACAGACTAAGACCAAATTACACTACAACTAATCCAATGGTTTGTCCAATCCATCTTGGTTGTGAACATTGTTTTTAATCTATAAGGAACTGATAACATGGTCTTCTGTGTGTGACTCCGCACACCATGTTTATCTACAATATAGATTAATTGGACACTTGCATAAAAACTAAATGCAAATATTGACTAAATGTGATTCTTATTTCAGAATGTTTATTTACATAGCTAGGATTCTGGTATACATCCCAACACCTTGGAGTAGCAGCCTTCAGCTGTGAACCAAGTAAAAAGCGTGTCATTATTGTTTTTACTAATCTTTTGCTACAATCTAATTTACGTTATCGAACGCTCAAATTTTTAAAAATCAAGAAAAATGCTTAAGCACTATTCAACCCCCCCTCTCGCGCTTAACTCGATCCTATAGTTCTGAGTCAAAAGAATAATTTATGAAGTATTTTTCAAACATAAGTTTTCAATAATATATTTTCAAAGAGGTTTTCAAGTAATTTTTAAAAGGCCATTTAAAAATAGGATATTTCAAGAATAACCACCCCCTCTATTAGATACTCTCTTATGATATCCTTATTGACCACAAGGTTTTAAGACTTAGTGTTGACCTAAAGGTTCTATGTCTAAGTGTTGTTCAATCAATTTTTAAATGTATAGAGTTTTGAAAACTATAATATAAGTAAGTACACACAATAAGTATGAATTTTAAGTAATTATCAAGTTTTCAAAAATAATTTTAGAAAATACTTTAATAGCTTTTTCTTGAAAAATATTTTCAAAACTTGGTAATGATGGGAAAATCTTGAAAAACCGTTCCGGTAGATTCTTGCAGAATAAAAATTTTCCCTAAACGATCTCAAGTTGCCCTCATAGTCGATCAAACAAAGTTTGATCGACTCGTTTAGATCATTGGGCTCTTGTGTTTGGTTTACAAGATCCAATATAAAAGGAATAATTTAATTGAAGCGGAAATATTAAATTATACCTTTCTTTCGACGGTTCGGAAGGACGAAGTTTGTACCCGAAGACCTCTTGATCTTCTGCTGTATTCCTCTCCTCTTCTCGAACGTTGTGTGGGCAACGATCCTTCGAGAATATCTCCACCAGAATTCTCCCTCCGATGGCTATCAAGCTTTCCTCCCGAAGAGAAGAAAAGAAGAAGAGGCTAAGAAGCTGGCTGCCGAGAGAGACTCAGCCACCACACAAAGATTTCGTCTCTCTCAAAGCCAAGCCTTGCCCCTTCTTTTATAGCCTAGCCATCCCTTATTTATTGTATAATTTAAGCCATAAACATGGTATAATTGATCCATAAACATGGTATGATTTGAATCAATCAAATCAGAGAATTTTGGAATGATTTCAGAAATTACCAAATCGAACCCGCGGCCTTTAATCGATCAAACAATCGATTAAACTCCATAACTTTTTCTCATTAACACATGTAATCGATCAAGTGATCGATTACCAGGCTGGTAATCGATCACCTGATCGATTACCTGCCTTCGTATGAGAAACTCTGGTAATCGATCAGGTGATCGATTACCAAGGTGTGTAATCGATCACCTGATCGATTACACTCCTTGTATTGGTCCGAAAGACTAGTTTCTTCATGAATTCTTTCAAGGTGGACTTAAGGATTCCCAGAGGCTACAACAAGGACCTAGAGGAGGAATTGGTTTTGGCTTTCTGATGAGCTAAGGCTTCCCGTGTTCGCCCCGAACACACAACCTTAGTTCATCAATAATAACTCATACCACTAAAGAGTTATTATCGAACTACCGCACCAATCCCATATTACAATATGGGCTCCTTCTTACTATCAGTACATTAGTCTCCCTGTGTTTAAGATATCGTATGTCCGTCAATTAAAATGAGTTACTGACAACTCGTATTTGATCGACATCTAATCCAAGAGTAGTATCACTCAACCTTATTATCATGCGGACAAGGTCCACCTGCAGGGTTTACATGATAATCCTTATGAGCTCCTCAAGGGGACATCATCAGCCTAGATTATAGGACACAGATTCCTTCTATAATCAACAACACACCATGTACATAATACTACTTCCCAACTCATCGGGCATATTGATCTATCGATCTAAATCTCACCCTTTGATGAATTAAAGAAGTACATACTAAGCACATGTATTTGTTATTATATCGGGATTAAGAGCATGTACATTTATAGTAACGGAGGTAATTAGTTCGATTATATAGTCAGTATAAATCGAGCAATCCTCAGATGGTCCTGTTCAATACACACTTAGTGTACTAGTGTAATTCTATAGTCAAGACAGACTAAGACCGAATTACACTACAACCACTCCAATGGTCTATCCAATCCATCTTGGTTGTGAACACTGTTTATAACCTATAAGGAACTGATAACATGATCTTTTGTGTGCGACTCCGCACACCATGTTTATCTACAATATAGATTAAATGGACACTTGTAAATATTAACCAAATGTGATTCTTATTTCAGAATATTTATTTACATAGCTAGGATTCTAGTATACATCCCAACAGGTAATTTATTTATCGTTATGATCTCACCCGTTCTAAGTGCTTCAGTATATGATATACAAGAGTTACCTTATGGGTTATGTGAGATAATTTGTTAATTTTATCGTTATTAATTTAAGTTAACTTCTAATAAATATTTGACCTTAAGTTAGATTTATGTTTAATCATCAGTTAGTTAAGTCCACATTTCAAAAATTAGATTCAAGGTCATGGCGAGGTAAGGGCCTTCTTAGTTATCGGAACAATAACCATTTCCTTAGATAAAGTCTTTTTAAGAAATTATAATCATAACTAACTTCTTGAGAAACTCTGATCTAACTAGTCTAGGATGTGGCAAGGTAGCTTCAGTCCGGTCGACTTAGTTAAGCAGACCAAGCAAGGTACTCCTTATCCCACTTGACTACCTAGACCAAGCTTCTCTGATGTACTATCATCTTATCCCATCCTAGTACTATGTTGGCAAATGTCAAGTAATCATTTATCATTAACTAACTAGTCTAAGTTAAGCGAACATTTAAATATGAATGACATGATATTTATGTGCATTAATAATAAAGTATATGCATGTACAAAACAACTATGCAAATTCAATTAACTCAGATAATTTTTAATTTCTAATAATATATAAAATTCTTAATTTAATATATTTTGTGTGGATCGGCGAATTTATCAATCCACTTAACATATTTTAAATTTTATTAAATTTTTTATTTTATTTGATAATATTTTAATTAGTTTTATAATTATAAGTATTTTATTATAATTAGGTTTATAGATTTTAGTTGTGTTTGTTTAAATTATTAATTTATTTTATATTTTATTTTTTAATTATTTAATTTATTTTAAATTTTATTTTTTAATTATTAATTTATTTTATAATTAAAAGATGCACGATTATAATTATTTTTATTATTTAAAATTTGATTTTTAATATTTAAATTTGATTTAGTACTTTGATAGTTTGAAAATTTATTGTAAGAATTTTTAAAATTTAATTTTAAATTTTTAATATTAAATTATTAATTTTGAAAATTTTCATGTTAGATTTTGAATTTTCTCATTATTAACATTATCATAGTTATTTAATTTTAAATAATTAATTAAAATTAAAATATTAGATTTATCTAAATAATTATATTAGATTTATCTAAATAATTATTAATTTTATCTGATTTGATTGAATTATTATTAATTTTTAAATTAGTTAAATTAATTAAATATAAAATTTTCAATTGTGTTGGTTGAATAGGTTAAAGATTTATTCTAATTTTTTATTTATTTGAATTAAATTTATATTAATTATATTATTAGAATTAATTAAATTATTAATATTAGAATTAGTTAAATTATTATTTTATTTAAATTTATTAATTAATTTATTTAAGTTAGGTGAATTTTCATTATTGATAAGATTTGAATTTGAATTTTTTAAAATAGTTAGTTTATTTTTATTAATTAAAATTTTAAATTTATTTAATTTTTTAAATTTATTTAATTTTAAAATTTTTAAATTTTTTGAATTAGTCAAATTATTTAAGTTTTTTAAATTAATTAAATTTATATTTTTTAATTTATTAGATATTGAATTAGTCAAATTCATATTTTTGCTAATTAAATTTATTAATTTAGAATTTTCAAACTTTGTCAAATCAATTAAGTTTGAATTATCTGAATTAGTTAAATTAATATTTTTATTAAGTTACTTAATAATATCTAATTTATCAACAAAAGTAGATCTAACATGAAAAATCCTAGAGATATTTTTATAAATTGAAGTACTTATCGAAATCACAACTCCTAATTTCAATTTCTTCTTCGCTTTCTTCTCCATGCACCGATTTTTGTAATATCCGCATTTCTGACACTTGAAGCACATTATGTGCTCTTTGTATAATCGGACGCTTGACATCGGTTGCTCCTTTACCGCCGATGGTGTTGTCCGGTCTTACGAGTAGGGTATTGATTTTTATATTGTCTTGTCTCCTTGTACTTAAAATAAATTATATTAATTTTAAAATGAACTTTAGAATAGTTATCTCTTTTCTCCTCCATCTTTGTCGTCTTACACCTATAGTGGTTATTCCTATCAATAGTAGGTTTGCTCTAATATCAATTGTAGGACCCGTACATGCTAGAGGGAGGGTGAATAGCGCTTGTGGTTCATTCGTTCTATCAAATACTCACAGCAGATATTAGAAAAATAAAATAGGGGACTCACGGATTTGTATTTGGTTCCTAACCCCCAAGGTTTGTACGTCTAAGGCCTATGCATGGTAAGACGTCCGTCCACTAATGGTCTCCTTTTTGAAACTTTTTCAGAGGCGGAGAAACCCATCTTATAATCTAAAATATAATAAGAGTAAATACAAAAAGTAAGATGTTAGTCACGTTCAGTAGCACCGGAGGACGAACATTAATTATGATTAAGGTCCCTCCTTGTGGTGCACATGAGGCCTTTATAAAAACACTTCTAGTGCGCCCAGATCCCTTTCCGAGCTCCCCGAACCTATCTGATCCGATTTCATCAATTTT
The DNA here is from genome assembly GCF_044706935.1 of Curcuma longa. NCBI lineage: Eukaryota > Viridiplantae > Streptophyta > Magnoliopsida > Zingiberales > Zingiberaceae > Curcuma > Curcuma longa. The sequence goes on from NC_133874.1 coordinate 11,016,799, forward strand.
TATCGAGGTCAATTTCACTTGATCTGGTCGCCTAGACCAATCAGGGCGCTTAGACCATCCGGGCACCTAGAGTAACATCTGGGCGTTCAGATCCAATCATCTCAAGTTTGACCTGAGTTGATTTCGGACTTGATTTAGTTGCTTCTATTTGCTTCTCTTATGCTTCCTTAGTCTTGCTTCCAACTCTTGGTTACTGTAAGATAATCATACACACAAATAAGCAACCTAAGCCTACTTGTAGTATGTCTAACCTACTAGTCTTACCGTGCAATTCTAACCTACTAGATTTATCTGTGCTTAACTTCTAGTTAGGACTAGTCACTAGGTAGACTTTTCATTTGTCAAACATCGGATCAGTCTTGACCTGCTTGGATTTTCCCTTACCTAACCTCCAGTTAGGATTTTCTTGCTCATCTTTACTCACCAGGACTTTTCCTTGCTCAACCTTATATTAGAATTTTCTTGTACAACTTCACTCATTTGGACTTCTCATACCCAGCTTCACTCACTAGGACTTTCCCTGTCTAATCTCTAGTTAGGACTTCTCCTGCCTAGCCTCCAACTAGGACTTCACCTTGTCCGGTCCAATAAACTAAAACTTCTTTATCCGGTCCAACTGACTAGCACTTCTTGCTAGTCTTCTGATTAAACTAACCAGACTAGACTTCACTCATATCCAAATATTAGGTCCTATTTGGATCAATCTTTGGTCAAACTGATCAGATTTAAGTGTATTGTCAAATATCAAAATCCTGAAGGCAAACTAGTGCTCCGTGTACCAATATCAAGTTGATCAATACATGTTGAATACAAAGGTAACTCATAATTTCATTGTTGAAGATGAGGTTAAGCAAATTGTGACTCAAAATTATTAGTGGTAGAGGTTCCCTTAAAGTTGTGAAATCGCCCGCTAAACCCATTGCTACTGTTGCCAAGTTAATTTTGGTGCAACTTGAGAACGGAATGGAAGCTTAGATTTCTTCATTTTATCAATGGATGACTTCCAAGTAACATTAAGATTGGAGTTAGTCTAACGAAGTGTCTGTATTTCCTCTAACAACAATCAACTCCCTCAACATAATTCTAGGAAACAAAGCATGTGTAGCCTTGATAATGTGTGCTCTAAGGTTGAGTCAAAGGGCCATCGGCCCTACAATTTGAGCAGGCTTTAAGTTGAATCCAAACTACCATACCACTATGTCGGAGTTAAATGATGAGGAAAATCTTGCCAACTCCACGTAGATAATACCGGAGGTCATAAAACATAGCTTAAAGCATAAAGGATATAACTTTGTTTAAATTTATTTGTTTAGAAAAATATTATAGCATAAAAAAAATACTGAGGAAAGACAATGGCAAAAATATATTTGTTATCAATAGACTATTGTCGTTGGAAATTATCAGTATCGATCCAATAATCAAGGTTTGTTTAGTCAGCTGGATGATGAGTCGGCAATTATTAGAACTGACGGAGCACGATATAACAATGTAAATCTTATCTTGACATATATTTTTAGTTATTAAGATACTCTTTCAAATAATAGATGCATCTTTTTCATATCGATGTAAACGACTTAATCTCATTAGTCGTGGCATTATTCTTCAGACCCTTTTAAGATTATCCCATGCGATCTAAAAGGAAAAAAAATTATATAAAATTTCACCCGACACAACTCTGTATGAGTCAGTGAATTGGTGAGATGTTGTTTTTTTTCAACACATGATGCTACAGTCTGTAGAATCTAACAAATCTGTCAATTAATTAACCAGCAGAAAGTACACTTCCATCAACTCAAATGGAACACCGTCTTCAGAATTGACGACCACATGCAATCGTACCACACTAGATTAACAGGGAAAAAAATACTAGCTAGATTAACAGGAGCAACCACAGTTAAATACGATATAATCAAATAACGTCTCATATACGACTGTGTCACGAGATTCGGTCCCAGAAGAAACTTGCATATGTTGCTTGTTTTACACATTAATAAATTTTTTACATCGTTTTGGTTTTTACTGGCTCGGAGCTAAGCATTCATGTGGTCGCCATGTGATCATCTAGTTCAAATTCTACTAGTTGATGTGGAAAGCCAGCAATAACATGATGCCCGCCCCAATCGAATCTTGCCAATTCTTTATGATGATTTCCGGGTACGGACATGACGGGTATGGCAAACCCTGCAAAACCTTTTGCTCATCCGTCCACAATCCTCCAAAATTTCACCTTCATCTTTCCAGCTAATTAACTTTGATCACATGGATGCGTCCCCTATGCATATATAGGCTTCTGTTCTGCACCTTAATTAATGTAAAGATTATATTAATATATCCTTTGGATATTTAATTTAATTCTCAAAAATTGACAAACGTACGTATTCACAAAGTTCAAGATAAAAAAGATATGCTAACTTTTAATTAATTATATATTAATCATCATTTTATTTTCTTCTGTAATTCAAATCGTTGTTTTAAAGAGGCCTCTAAACTTTCAAAATGATTAAACTGCTCGCGCAAAATTCTCAGTCTCGTCATTTTACAGACGTAGCACCGCATATATATTAGAACTAAAAACTTAACTGTTCCGCAATTGGCTTGCTCGATGATGCCACAATGAAACTAACGTACGGTTTGCATAGTTTGGGGACGGGAGGAAGAGATTTTGAAAATGAGATAAACCATGGGGCAAAATGAAGATTTCCATATATACGTGCTGTCTGTTTTTATAAATAGCCTCGGTCAGCTAGCTTCTCAGTCACTTGTAGCTAGCGGTTCATCTACCATGGCCTCCCTTGCATTCTTCCTTGCCCTCATCTTCGCCTCCTGCAATCTCATTGCCGCCTGCGGTGGAGGCGGCAGCGGAGGAGGAGGAGGAGGAGGCGGAGGCGGAGGCGGAGGAGGAGGAGGAGGAGGAGGAGGAGGCATTGTCCCAATTCTGCCGAATCCTTCCCCGCCTAGCCCCTGCTCTAGACCTACTCCGACGCCGAGCCCCGGTGGTGAGGGTAGGTGCCCCCGCGACACGCTCAAGCTGGGGGTGTGCGCCAACGTGCTGAACGGGCTGATCAACGCGACGGTTGCGACACCGCCCAGAGAACCGTGCTGCACACTGATAGAGGGCCTGGCGGACCTGGAGGTGGCCGTGTGCCTGTGCACCGCCATCAGAGCCAACATCCTCGGCATCCACCTCAACATCCCCATCGACCTCAGCCTCCTCGTCAACTACTGCGGCAGGAGGGTTCCCAGGGGCTTCCAGTGCAATTAATAACCTTCAATTAGGTCGCAGCATCTTAATAATAATGTCGTCCGTGTTGCTTGATCTATCTGCATGCAAGTTCAATTCGTGTTAAATTTTTGCTTCATTTGGCCTTCAGCATCATCCTTTGTGCGCTTTATATGAATTGTAATATTATAAACGTATCCAAGTAATTTACTATATATTTATGATGTTTCTATGGTTGTTCCGGCTAAAAACCGACGACAGTCAACCCACGGGTCAACAATATGCCACCTCAACCGTCAAGGGCCCCACGGGGAAGAAGACCTGCAAAATTACTGAAGAACGAACGGGTTAGCTGGCGCCGGGAAGTCCCGGCAGGCCACTCCGACGCTCAAGTTAGGTTTCAGGTGGAAAGTAGTGAGAACGAAGAAGACAGTAGTGAGTATGCGAAGAATGCGATGCCTCTTTCATACCTGTGAGAGGACTTATATACCTGTGAAGAGAACCCTCCACCTGTCAGCGTGGCAGACTTTGAGGGTATCCGGGGGGACAACTTCTGATACTATCTGACATCTGTGCCAGGAAGATGGCATCTGAGGGACAAGGGCAAGCTGTCTGTAACCGTCTTCCGACGTGGCGATACCCCTGGCTTTTGTCGTTTAGCCGGAAAAGGGGAGATGATTGCCACGGGGAAGAAAGATGCCGAAGACATGAGCGTAACCCGTTCCCTGCATATCAGTTTACACGCTTCTTTGTCTGTAGTGTGAATTAAACTTGAGCCAGGATTGTTTATCGGAGTGGGAAATCATCTGGGACCGACAGCAATCGGGTTTACCCAGGACCAAGTGTGGGAAGGGGGCATTGCCCGGGCGAACCAGACATTGCGGGTGAAAGGCCGGGTGGACCGGGGTCCGGGGATGTGATTCCCGGGAGATGGCTCGGCAGTGTAGTCAATGTTTGGGCCGAGGTGTAGATGGTGCTGGCCGGGTGAACCGGGGTCCGGGGATGTGATTCCCGGGAGATGGCTCGGCAGTGTAGTCAATGTTTGGGCCGAGGTGTAGATGGTGCTGGCCGGGTGAACCGGGGTCCGGGGATGTGATTCCCGGGAGATGGCTCGGCAGTGTAGTCAATGTTTGGGCCGAGGTGTAGATGGTGCTGGCCGGGTGAACCGGGGTCCGGGGATGTGTCCCGGGGATGTCGGCAGTGTAGTCAATGTTTGGGCCGAGGTGTAGATGGTGCTGGCCGGGTGGACCTCCGGGGATGTGATTCCCGGGAGATGGCTCGGCAGACTTCTCGTATTCCCCTAACCGAGGGTACCCACCTCGAGACCACGGGTCCCACAGTTGGCCACGTTAGCCACTTGGTTGACCTTTGGGGCCGCCTATGACTGGGCCAGACTTCCTTGACCGTGGGCCCCTGAATCGGCCAGGATGGGCATTCTATTGACCGACTGCGCCACGTCAGGCCTTGCAAGACTTACCACATCACAAGTCTCCCCGCCAAGTCTAGTCGAAGGAGGTATGCGACTGACTAGACATCAGTCTCACCGAACTTTCTCTCTCTATTTCGCACCATTCGCGTGTCGGAATACGATGGCATTTAAAAAGACGCATATGCCCGACGCCTCGCCTGCAGTGTCAGGCACGTGCCAGGGGCGGTACTCTCTTTGCAACGAGGTTTACTGCGGGAGTATGGCGTGGATCAAGCCTTGGAAACAGAGCCTTTTCATCGGACGGCTACGTGATGCCCTCCATCCGTATATATATAAACCCTACAGGTCGCTTTTTTGACACCGCCTATACTTCGTCACCTTCTCCGGCGGCACAGCGTTGTGCTCACGGCGGTTGGGTTTCTTCCTCACTCTCCATTAGCAATGTCTTCCGAAGGACCCTGGTATGAGCACCAAGTATCTCACTTCAATGAGGAGACATTGTCGATACTTCAGGAACAGTACCCCATCCCGTCGGATCATGTCGTCGGTTTTCCTACGCCCGGCGATCGCCCCTGCCGGCCTCCAAAGGAGTATGCCACTTTCTTTCTTGACCAGATGCTTAGTGGTCTGCGGTTTCCGGTCCCCACCTTTTTCTACGAGTTAGCCGGTTTTTACCATATCAATATCGCCCAACTATCCCCAGAATCCTTCCAGATTATCTTTGGGACTATTATTGTCTGTCGGTTATACAGCATTTACCTTACCGTGGCCCTGTTCCACTCTATGTATTCGCTGAGAAGTTGTGAACCTGGCATCTTCTTCTTCATTGCCAGACCGGGACTGGGGTTTCTGAGCAACCCGCGCGTGGCGGAAGGAGGATGGAAGGAGCGTTACTTCTACATAAAACCTCCTCAGGAATACCCATGGGCCAGCCGGTGGGCTCAGAGTCTTTCAGCATTTCAGCAGGGCGGCGAGGTGCCTACTAATGGTGCGCTGCGCAAAGCCCGTCAAATACTCGAGGGCCTGAACTTCGATGTAGATAAGTTAGTCAACAATGAGGCGTTGATGTACCGCGCAGGCTTAAGCCAGGCCAATGTTCCTCTAGGGGATAATTTATGTGAGTATGATATGCTCCTATTCTTCCCTTGGTGATGCAGTTTCTAATTCCTTGCTGTTCTATAGACTTGGTCATGCTAGGACATTCAGTCAACCAAAATGTGAAGTGGGAGTTAGCTCGTCCCAACAATCTCAGGGTAAAAGAGGATCCGGCTGATGACTCTTGGTTCGAGATTCCGACGCGAGTAAATGTTAAGAAGAAAGGTTCCTCGAAACCTAAGTCAAGTAAGACCCCAAAATTACAGAAATCAGCACCTTCCGATTTGGTGAAGTTGATTGAAGGACCACCAGCGACAAGGTTACGTAGTGCCCGACAGTTTGTGAAGGCTGAGCCGTCGCAGACAGCGCTATCACCAAGAGAGAAGACTTTGTCGGACGTACCCGAGAAGACAACTTCGGTCGCGCGGCCAGCGGAAGAGCAACCCCGACCGGTTGCCTCGTCTGCCCAACTTCAACAGGTTCAAGCGCCCTTACCATTGCCATTGCAAGGTCGGCCCCCGGCCAAAGGATTAGTAATTCACGCGTCCGCGGAGGGTGATGGTCAGAAACCAACCACCAGCGCTGCTCCCCTTCTCCTTCCCCCGGCAGGTTCTCCGAGGGGAAAGAAAAGAGCCAGGGAGGAAGAGCCTCCAGAGAGCTCTTCCTCAGGAGAGCAGGGGGAGAGGCCCGGGAATAACTCGCCCCCAGACTGGGCTAAGCCAGCCCCCGGGTTCTTCTTGACTCTTCCACCGCCGGGAGCCTCTAATTCGACAATGTATCCGACGAGGTTCAGGGGGGATGTCCACTGGGTAGACGCTCCCGAGACTGCTAGGGATCGCTTACGCCGTTACGAGCACGAGGTGCTTCCCAAGTTAGGTCTGATCGATATCGTTGATGGTTTGTTTGAATCTCATGCAAAGGTAGGTCATCCTTCGATTGTGGTTTCTTCTTTCTCATTACTCCCAGCCCTCATTCTTTGCCTGGGATTGTCAGGACGGACTAGCGAAGGAGGCCATCCGGCAACGCTTACTAGAGCTGGAGAAAGACTATGCTGACAAAGAAGATGAGCTGGCTATCCTTCGGGGTCAGCGATCATCATCTGAGGCACCAACCGTCGCGTATAAAGCGATTACAGACTTGCAAGAGAACACGGAGCACGCCGTTCAGGCTCGACAGCGAGTGGAGAGGGAGTTTGCAGACTATAAAGTCTGGACTAAGGGCCTATATGAGTACCTGCTCAATTGGCAAGGCCAATCTTCAGTTGATCAGCTGAGCTTTGGAGGCTGCCCAAGCGGCTGAACAACAGGCGAGGGATGCTCAGTTGCGAGCAGAATATAGGCTAGCCGCAGAGGAACAAGACAGGAAAGCAATCGAGGCCCAACTAAATTTTGAGAAAACGGGCTTGCAGGAAGAAGTTCACAGACTGCGGCAGCAACTGGTGGAGTTTCAGTCTCGGGCAGCGGGCTTACAAGTCGATCTGGAGGAATCCCGGGCTAGGGAAGCCGACTTACGAGCCAATCTGCTGGAGCTAGAAACTAATCAGAACAAGCGATGCAAGACTCTGTTTGAAGTGGGGGTGCAAGGGGCGATCCGGCGTTTATTCAAAGCGGGGGTGATTAAGCGTGACATGGATCCTCAGCTCTGGGACCTTCGCCAAGTGTGGGCAGCTCTTCCAACTTCAGTGAAAGCTGCCTACCCGGGAGTTTGGGCAGCCGGGGCAAGCACTTCTTCCGGCATTACACCCGCAGCACCGCGCCAAACCCCAGGGATAACAGATGCTCCACCTGTTCTTGCTGTGCCTCCTACTGGCCAGGATCCTGGTGTGATTGGATCGGCCACCGTGCACCCTCCCTGTATTTCTGATGAGCTACCTCGGGAGATTGGTCCCGATCTATAAAAAGAAAATCTTTACTGTTTATGCTTATGGCGTCCCTTGCCCCATCTCTTGCATTTCAGTGTTGTGTGAGGAATAAATTTCCTATTGTCCGAGAGATTTTTCCGACGAGTTGATTTCCCGAGCGAACTACGTGGTTACCCTCGTCTAATCTTCCTGCTTTCCGTTACCGATTACCCGGTCCATAGAGCTTATATTATCGGCAATTTTTGCGTTTCGGCCTCCTCGCCGCGTTCCAACATTATCATCTAATTTTGAAACTTTCCCGGGCGAAGAAGCTTGATATGGTACTTATTATATCAGCGAAATATCTGCCTCGAAAAAGGGGACATACCTTTTCGTCCTGACAGGCAGCATTCCATTAATGACGAGTGACGTGCAGGGTAATGTGCTATCCTCGTCTATTCTTGTCGGTGAACACGCGTCAGACAACGAGACGTTGCTGACACAAGTCGGGCGCGCGGGGGCCGTACCACTAATCAACACCGTCGAAGCTTAACCGTCACGATCGGACGGCTCTCTTTATGATAACGAAGAGGCGCTGCCCTTAGACAAGCAAGTTATGATGGAGATGATGGAGAAGTAGAAAGGTAAAAGTTTGTCTATAATTACCACCCAAAAAAAAGTGCTAGTGTGGAAATCTTAATACATTTGATATTTGCTTCTTGATGAAAGTGCTTGTATTTGTTACTCTACTGGATAATAAATTGTGAATTGTCTCCAAATAAATTTTATTTTAACAAACATTTTGAGCCAACACAATTGACTGAAGCATAGGAATTGGGCAGAAATTGTGTCTAGGATGAACATTTGACTTGTCTTATGCATGAACTGGGCTGGAATTCTCCCTTGTGCTCTCAACTCCACGCCGAATGCCAGTTTCTAGCCGCATCGGTTGAGTTTACAAATCTATCTGTACCCAATATTCCTCCTGATATGAAATTCTTAACTCATACTCTACAATTCATGATCTTTCACCGAACCACTCTATGAAATTCATTAGTTTTCGCCATCTCAAATACCTTTTGAAAGTGGAGAACATCTTATAAGATATTTTCTTACAAGTAGAATTTTTAGAACATTTTTTATCTCCTCAATTGATTTCTAATTTAATATTAATTGACTACTTAATCTTTTATCATAGTTGATCTTCCAATTTTCTGTTCAGTTTTGTTGCCCTGAATCAACTGCTTGACTACACTATTAGTCATTGATATCAACATAAGTCAACGCAAGTTCTTACACGTCATTGGAGAAAGTGTCCAACAAAGAGACGGATTTTGAAAGGAAACTTCCTTCAACGTGAAGATAGATTTTAAACATCACTAATGTTAGATAAAGATAATTCTATCTTAACTATTTACATAACTATAATCAATCCTAAGTTACGTATTGGATTTATCTTGCAAGTGAATCCTAAGATAAATAACTTTGCCTTTACGGATATAGTCAAATTGGTACTCGAGTGGTAGATTATTACATGAAAAATAAAGAGTGAATATTCAGGGGAATAATCTTTTAGGGATTAAAATTCCTCCAACCTGAAGAAGTTGTTCCGTCATCATAATTTATTTTTTTTCAAATCATTATGGATCTGATATTAAAAGACATCCAGAATAACATTTCATTTTTTGATAAGAAAAAATCTATCTTCAAAATTAATTGAATAAAATTGAAATATCTAAATTATAAAAATATGTCAATACTGATGGTAAGAGTATCAGGGCATTAATAAATACTATAAAAATATTTTTAGAATAAAAAAAAAGAACTTTGTCGCAAAAAATGAATACTATAAAAATACTATAATCAATCCTAAGTTATGTATTGTATTTATCTCACAAGTGAATCCTAAGATAAAGAACTTTGTCTTTACAAATATAGTCAAATTGATACTCGAGTGATAAATTATCATATGAAAAATAAAGATTAAATCTTTTAAGAAATAATCCTTAAAATTTCTCTCATAAGAAGAAGTCATTTAGTCATTATAATTTATTCTTTTTAAATCGTTATAATCTGATATTAACGGACATCTAGATTGGAATAACATTTCACTTTTTATCACTCAGTATCTATCTCCAAGATTAATTAGATAAAATAGAGATATCTAAATTTTTAAAATACGATCAGTACTCATTGTAAGAGTATCAGTACATTAATTCATACTATACAAATATTGTTAAAATAAAAAATATAGTAAAATGATTGTTTTGATGCTTAGAAAAAAGTTCCTTTTGACACAAGTGAGAGCCCTTTTGGTTTGTTTGTTTTTTTTTTTTTTTTTTCCTTAGTAGTTTGCCGGTTGACGGATCGTTAGACGCGTTGCTAGTTTAGCGTAAAGCTCGGTAAATGCGTTAGACATGTCTACTTCACGTTCCATCCCGCGATGCGTCGAAATGAACAGCTCGAAACACGCCGCCTTCCGGTTCTAGTGGTCCCAAAAAAACGAGGATAAAGTAGAAAATTTCGGAAGAAAATGTGAAGGCATGGAGCTGTAGACGCAATAGGGATAGGGATGCGGGATAGCCAGTTACAAAAACCAAAAAGAAAAAAAAAAGAAAAAAGAAAAAAAAGGATAGGGAGGTGATCATCAGTCTCTTGAGCGTCGATTCCCTGGCGATTTGGCAAAAGCAGTTCTAGTCGTAGAGAGGCATGGAAACCACCCTCTGCACCAGCTGCTGCTTCCGTGTGGAGAGACGTCCTTACGTACACTATCGCCAGCCACAGCCAAGGAGGTCCCATGCCGTAGCAGAGAAGAGGTTACAACTTTCCGGTGGAGATGGGATCCGAGATCTTCGTTTCATTGGAAGAAGGTGCGCTCTGGCTTCTACCTTGTCCTTGATTTCGGGGATGGTGGTGGGCTTCCCTGGAGATGGGCTGGGAGTCACACAGGGGCTCATGGCAGGGAGGATCCCTGGCTTATCTGAACCTGATCAAAATGGTTGGTAACTGTTTCCATTAAATCGCTTTTATTGTTCGAGGTGTTTGTTGAAATACGCAGAAGTGGTATGACCTTCGCAATTTATTGGTCAGGCAGGTTGGAGGACATATCGTAGGCCAGATGACAAGTCCGGAGGACATGGAGTGGGATGGAGTCCGATAATTCCCTACATCTTCAAAGTCCCTCAAGGCTGGGAAGAGGTAGAAGATTGCTTGAAAAGATAGACAAAGTTTTAGCAGACATATTTGTGCCTAATTGATTCAGCAAACTGCCGGTTGCCTTTCAGGTCCCTGTCTCCATTGCAGATCTAGGCGGAACCGAGATCGACTTGAGATTTGGAAACTCCAAAGAAGGCCGCTTGTTTGTTATTGTAGCTCCTGTTCGGCGATTTGCAGGTCTTTAGCCTCCTCTTTCTTGTATTTTAACAGATTTCGAGTTGCTTTGTTAGCAACTATGGTTATCAAACCTACAGCCAGAAGTTGCATGCAAATCTAACTGCATCCAAAAGGTGCCATAATTAGAATCCTCCACAATGATATTATATGTTGAGATATCTTACTATCTCATTCAAAAAATTGATTAACCATGTGTACATTACCAAAAAAAGTAGTTATTGTATGCTAATTTAGTCCGGTCTCAATGCTCATGCTGAACCTTATGTAGACATTGAAGGAGAAGCGGAAATTGAATTGATTGGACCACCAGACAAGGTTATCAGTGCTTTTGGGCCAGAAGTCATTGGTGAAAATGTAGAAGGAAAAGTTATAAGCATGGAGGTAGCAGAACATTCCGGAAGAACTTACTACCAATTTGAGCTAGAGCCGCCTCACATTCTAATCACAGCAACTGCAGCTGGAAACCGGCTCTATTTGTTCAATGTAACTGGAAGTGGTAAGATAACATTTAGACATTTTATTTTTAAGTACTTATTATAGTGAAGTTATAGCAGATTATACAAGTTTGTTAACTACTGAAACCTAGCTCTGACCTTGGCCGGAACCAGGTTAGCATAGCCTGAGTTGAGAGGAGTTCTGTTGGGTTATGACTGATTGAGTTGAGAGGAGTTCTGCAGAGTTGTGACTGATTGAGTCGAGTTCACTTACCTGAGTTGCAAGTGGCTAGGCAGAAATTGGATTTGGTTAGGTGCTTGAGTATGGTTGTGCGTTTAAATAGATTTGAGCTACAGATTTGGGTTGTAGAAGTTTTGAAGGTTAGTGGGTTGAAGTAGGAAAAAGATCAGGGTAATAGCCAAATAGATGGGTAAGAGGATGTTCTAATTGGAAAAAACATTGTTGCTTGGCGAGCAGTTCCAAATTCCCCAGACTTGTTCCTTCAACAAGACGCAAGCCCTTTCAATGACACCTTTCCATGTGTTGTGCAATCAGAGATTTACGTTGTTCTAAGTTGTAACATTTCCTCCCTACTTAGACTCATGTCAAGCTCGGAGTGTTGTAGCTCTATTCCCACACATCATACACTCTTAATAGTTGTTGAGCTCTGAGCTACTCATCTAACATCTCTAAGAGTTGGTGCATAATTTTGTCCACATTAGTTGCTCTCCCTTGGATCGGTTCAACAAAGCATTTCTTATAGAATTCAAAGGGAAATTCTCTTGATCTCCTTAATCTTCATGACTTGATTATGTATGTCTCTCCATTATTAAAGGTAACCTTAAGGTGTCATTATCTTTGACTTGCCTCCTACTATATGACACCAAGTATAAAAAAACCCTCCAATTTACTTTCCCTTACCTACACTTTTTACTGCTCCAAAGGTCTTTTGCTCTAACTCCAATTTGGCAGCTTCCTATGTCACAAGATCTTTTGACCCAAATTTGGTAATTTTACTTTCGAAAGTAGCCTTCCTCTGCAATATCTTTCTTATCACTTAGTCTATAGACCCCTTGATTTCTCTAGGCCGATCCTAGTTATACACTAAAGATTAATTCAATTCAGACGAACTACTCAGTGTAGCATCCATCCTTCTTTAACTTCACTCATTTTGATCGTACTCGTTTTTTCTATATCTTCCAAACCAACTCTAATGAATGTCTTGTAGAACTTTTTCCCTTGCAATCTCATATTTCCCTGGATTAGGCATAAATCACAAGGCTCACCTAGGAGAAGGTTCACTTGAATCCGTCCTCCATCACTACAACTAAACTTGAGAGGAAAGCTCAATCACTTCTTGTTCAAGAATTCCTTGTCTGGTCTCCTACTACATTTCCACCCCTTATTCAAGTATATAACTTCTAGTAGAGGCACATAAATTAGGTATTAAAATGTTTGACAAGCTATTCCATTAGACATTTAGGGTGTGTTTGGTTCAAGTTATCAGATATAACTTTGATTGTGTGATTATTAGGTAATCACATAACTAAGATTATGGGGTAAAAAACATAACCTAATGTTATTTGGTTTAACTTATTTATTTGGAGGAAATAAAACATAACCAGTTTAACATTTACTATATTACCTTTGATTCAATTTATTTTTAGCATAAATTAAATTAAATTAATAATATTAATGATTATATTAAATTAATAATATATAAAATAAATAAATATAATTTATTTATAATTTTTTAAAATTTTAAATAAATTTATATATTTTTAAATAAAATAATTCATTAAAATAATTATTTTAATAAAATAATTCGTTAATTTATTATTAAATTAATAAATATAATTTATTTATAATTTTTTGAAATCTAAAATAAATTTATATATATTTTAATAAAATAATTCATTGATTTATTATTAAATTAATAAATATAATTAAAAATATATAAAATAAATAAATATTTTATAATTTTTTAAATTTTAAAATAAATTTATATATATTTTAATAAAATAATTCATTAATTTATTATTAAATTAATAAATATAATTTGTTAAATCTATGAATATTTAAATTAAAATTTATTGAATTAATTAACTCAATTTCAATTAGGTTTCACTATATATTTCGATTAATTCAATTTTAAAATCGGAGGATAATTATAAAAAATTTTCATTAACATCTGGAATTGCAGAAAATCTTAAACTGTCAAGGTAATCACATTTTGAGGTTATATAATCTATTTGCTGACATTTTGCTAATGTGGCGGTGATGCTGTATTACTTGGAAATTATTGATAACCTGAACCAAAGTTGATAACGTTGGACAAATAACCAAGATTATCAACGATAACTCCCAACCAAACACCCCCTTAGGGTTTTCTTCCACCATGGTAATTACCCCATCTCTCATCAAACTATTTGGAATTGCTATGATATTTGTACATCAGTCTTTGTATTGTACTCTTCCTTGCTAGTTTCGATGCAATTGTCTTTCTTATGCACTCTTCAATATTCTGCTTGACCTCTCCAGGGAAGAACTCCAATAATTGGAGGTGCTTAGACCCACATCAACTCATTAAAACTTGCTATTCCTTCAGAGTAACTTGAGGAATGGCCAATGAGCAAGCCCCCTTAATATCATCTGGAAAACTCAACACATCAAACATATCGTATATGGACATACAGAAGATAAAGCATGAACATGTTCCCAAGGTTCTGTACCTACATCAGAAGTGTCCATATTCAGCATTTAAAAATTCTCAAGATGCACATTTCTCTTCACCTCTAAGATAAAGGGCGTCTTCACCATTAACCCTATTACATCCAACCTTGCATGCTTCTTTTGTGGTTATGATTCGTCCCCGGGGCAATGGTGCAACAGTAGGACATCCGGGTTGTGACCCAGGGATCCGCGGTTCGATCCCCAGCTATGGCGTATTTGCAAGAATTTTCTTCCAAATGAGGAACGTAATCAAAGGATGTTAAGTATCTGGATTGGCCGCCGTACGCGCTTTCCGATTTATCCTGGTGGTCGGTGGAAAACTCGGACCGGCCACCCTCAGGGATTGAGCATGAGACTGACTGAGATTTATCATTTTTTTTTGTGGTTATGATTCACTTCTCAGCCAGTCTAAATCTACAGTTGACATAAATTTTTCTTCTTGCTTGGCTTTTCTAATTTCACTTCCTTATTAGAACTATAATTTCCCTTCAAGTCCTCCATAACTATAACCCCTAAATTCATTTCTTTCATCATTTTTGTTCTCTAAGTCAACAAATGCCCTCCCTGGCATTCTAGTCATCATCATGAGCTGCAAGCTTATGGCCTCCCAAGTTCCCCCTTGTAACACATTGAATTCCCTGAAAGTTGAATAGAATTTTCATTTGGAAGGGAAATTACAAGCTCCTTTTTCCTTATCCAGCTACCACTTTGCCGTTGCCATGCCAGCAATCTAGTGAATTCCAGAATGTCCTCCTTCTTCTTCTGCCTTCTTTCCTACATTCCTAGCATCGAATTTTCCATAGATGATGTCACATATATTATGATAACAGATAAGCCTCCTAGCTATGAAAATCTAGCATTGACTTTGGTTGGAAATGAAACTAGAGTCTAAGCTGAGAGGAGTTCGGTCAAGCTGTGACATGGTTTGATTTAGTTCGCTAAAGCTAAATTCCGTTTGAAGAGAGTAAGCAAGCTACATTCCTAGCATGCGATGGATTCAGCTCATCTAAATTGCAAGTGACTACAAGGAAGTTGGCTAGGTAAGGTGCTCGAGTGTGATAGATGGATTTAAGTGGCCATGAGTTGAGATGAAGCTTTGGGTTGTGCAAGTTTTTAAGTTTAATAGGTGGAATTGGCGAAAAGGTTGGAGGAATAGTTGAAGTGACCGACTTATAGAGAACTTGCCTAGTGTACAGTCTCACATGTCCCCAAATGGTTAAAACCCTTTTCTTTTTATAGGTTCTAAGACACCAGTCCCTTAAATGATGCCTTGCTAACCCATTGTGCATTCATAATTGGTTGTTATTGCAATACTTCTTCTCTACTTGGATTTGTGCTGAGTTTGGATTGGTCTTGGCCCTATTCCCTCAGACCATTCAACGTTCATTGGTTCAGCCATGCACCATTTACACATGTTACCCATCTAGTGACTTTCAAAATTAGTGAAATACTTGTATCTGAACGTGGGCCGTTATCTATCTGACTTTAAAGCTTCTTTCCTTTTGCAGGTCTTCAGTGGAAGAGGCATTCTAAGAATTTAAAACAGATTGCGGACTCTTTTCGTGTAGTCTGAAAGTAGACCAAGGAACGGTGTGTTGTCTGGTAGTAAAATGAAGGAATGGTCTCCTTGCAGAAGTGGAGATTTCGAAAGTGAATGTTTTATTTTTCAGAGCCACCAATAATAAACCAACTCCAAACACAGTAATAATAACAGTGGTGCAGTAGGTTTACTTTATAGAAATAGTATGAGCTTAAACTATACATCATCATAGGAATCCATGTTACTTGGTAATCATAAGATGTGATGGAAAATGAAAAGGAGTATATTAATAAAAAAAATAGAGGATTTTCAAAGTATATTCATAAAAGGTAGAAAAAAAATAGAGGATTACATACGTGAAGAAAATTATTTTTTTTAAAAAAAAGTATTCATAATTTTTATTGATTATTATAATGGTTATTTTACATCAAAATAAATATAAAAAATACTAAATGCCTTAATAAAACATTCTTATGCAAAATTAAAAAACCTGTCCTTTAGAATCAATTGGTCCCACTTCTACTTATGCAAAATCTGGGTAAGAGACGATATTAGTTTTGTTATTGTGAAAAGCACTGCAAAGGATGTCGTGCTGTAGCAATTTCAGATGGGTGATTGTTCTAGTTGAGAAGTGCTTCCGGATACGTCACTGGATCATCCTCACCGTAGGAGTGGAACAGTAGAGGGAGCTGAGGGCGACGGGAGCTTCAGGGTCATCGAGACTTGCACACATGAAGAGCGTGAGAGAAAAGCCAGGGGGTGCCCTGGCGCGACCATTCCGACGCTCAAGTCAAGTACGGTGGGAGGAAGAAGATGAACAGTAAGAGTAGCTTGAGCGTAAAAAGGAGTAAGAGTTGAAGGAGATACCTGCAGAGGAAGGAGTGATCGTTTTAAGGGGGAGATGAGCGTGCATACCTGTCATATCATCATTTACAAGATGTCACATCATGATTAATGAGATGTCAGGAACAATCAAGCACAATAGTCAGGAGTCCCATCTCTGGTAGGTAGCTGTCGTGTCATTACCCATGTGGGTGTCAGAGAGGGCGGCGATAATAAATGAAGGGCGTGGGCCGGTCAGAGGACATGATGGGATATGCCAGGGCACTGTAAGGCGATTCGGTTCCTGCACAGGATCAAGTCGAACAAATGACCGACTGGCGGATTGGAGAGAAGGGTGGTCGAATGGTGAGTTGGTCTGAGCCAGAAGTCGGCTTAGAGCTGGGAGTTAGTTTAAGGACTCAGACTTGGCCTGAAAACTCGGCATGAGGACTCGGATTCGGTCTGAAAAGTCTGATTCGGCCAGAGGGAGCCTGATTCGGCTAGAGGGGCCTGATTCGGCCTAAGGAGCTTGATTCGGCCAGAGGGAGCCTGATTCGGCCTAAGGGGCCTAATTCGGTCAGAGGGAGTCTGATTCGGTCTAAGAGAGCCTGATTCGGCCAGAGGGAGCCTGATTCGGCCTAAGCGAGTCTGATTCGGCTAGAGGGAGCCTGATTCGGCCAGAGGGGCCTAACTCGGCCAGAGGGGCCTGATTCGGCCTAAGGAGCATGATTCGGCCAGAGGGAGCCTAATTCGGCCTAAGGGGCCTGATTCGGCTGGAGGAGCCTGATTCGGCCTAAGGAGCCTGATTCGGCCAGAGGGAGCCTGATTCGGCCAGAGGGAGCCTGATTCGGCCAGAGGGAGCCTGATTCGGCCTGAGGGAGGACTCTACCCAAGTGAAGACTTCGGACAGTGACTTGTGGTGGTCGGAAATGATTACCGACCATCAAGGATGTTCCAATAACAACCTTAAAAGGCACCTATCTGACAGCGGTTCTGGCAATGGCCCTTCTCCGGCAGCAACTCTGACAGAGGCTCCTCTCCGGCAGCAACTCTGACAGAGGCTCCTCTCCGGCGCAGGCGACCAACCAATGGCAGAACAGAGGGGGTCCGATTGGGCTTTGGTGGCGGAGAACAAAGAAGGAAGAGAGGTTAGCCGCGCACGGTTCTTCTCTGCCCAATTTCGTTCACTCACCACTGAATGAGATGGCGACAGGTGAAGGATTCGCTAATCCTCTTCCACGCGGCCAAAAGAGTAAAGGCAGCTGGCCAACAGAGTAGAGGCGGCCAGAACCGGGCGGACATTGACAACCTCAAATCGTGATCCCTTGAATCGTGACTCACGGCTGGCGAAAAGGGCGGACGACTTCTTGCTTCTCCAACGGACGACGAACGATGCTTGAGCTCAGATCAACTTCTCTCTTCTAGTGCCTAACTGCTGGTCCCAATCTGGACTATAATCAAGCACATCAAGTGGGCGGTTCATCATGTGGCAAGCACTTAAGAAAGCGGGCTTCCTTTAAGGAAGAACCGAGGCGTAACAAGGTCTTTCAAGCTGCAGATCGCTCCGACCTATGGGTCTTGCCGGGAGTGATTTTTCTCTTTTAACCCTTTAGCTGCAGATAGCCTCCGACTCCTCCTCTGCTCCTTCCTCCGAGCTCTGCTTTCTGTGTGACTAGCAGGGCGCGTACCCCAACCCCGCCCCTCCTTTCATGAGCTCCTCGTCTGCTTCGGCATGCTTCTTCACTTCTGAGGTCGCGTCGCTTCGGCATTCAAATACTTCTGTGGATGCAGCTTCATTTCATTCTGAATTTTACTACTTTCTTTATAAGCAGGGCGGATTAAGTTAGATAAATCCCATATGAAGGGCGTAGGGTGACCAACCAAGAACAAGCACAGTTGAAACCAGTGAAATCGTTAGATGATAAATTCAGAAGAGTGAAATCGTTAGATGATAAATTCAGAAGTGAGCGGAATCGTTAGATGATAAATTCAGAAGTGAGCTCCATGAAATAGAGCGAAGCCCTAGAGAACTATGAACTCAGTGGTCAGTTCCGCAACGTAGTTTTTCAGGGCCAGAAAGCTCTGATTCACTCGCTCTGGTCCTGCCCGAAGCAACCAGTAGGAGGAACGACCAGTAGGAGGAAAGACACGACGGAAGACACGACGCGGCTTAAATTAAGTTCCTCCCACGAGACCAAGGGACAATTTCTTTATATTTTAGGGAGGCAAACGCACCTATTAAATAAGT
>NC_133874.1:11035653-11052826 GCF_044706935.1 Curcuma longa
TTATAATTTACCGTCACTATAAATTTCATTATTATTATAAATACTTTTTAATGATATTTATCAAAATAAATTATTTTAAATATTAAAGTATCAAAATAAAATTTATTTTTAGATTTAAAAATAATAAATATATATATATTATTTAAAAATAATAATATATATATTAAAAATTTAAAATAAAATTTAAAATAATTTAGAATCAAAGTTTATAAATAAATTTTTATAAATAAGATTAAATACGGATTAGTAAATATAAAATTATATTTATGTATAAATCTATTTAAAATATTTTTAAATAAAAAATAATCCATTTATAAAATATAAAATTTTAAAAGGAATTTATTAAATTATTATAAATTTATATTATTTAAATTCATTAAAATCCTAAATAAAACCTAACCCGTTCTGAGTCGCTATTTTTTTTTGGGTTGGCGGTGGAGACAACGGCGACTGCGGCGCAGGTAGGGCTGGGGGAGAAGAAGCGTCGGTTGAGCGTGGAGCAGGTGCGGGCGCTGGAGAAGACCTTCGAGGTGGAGAATAAGCTGGAGTCGGAGCGGAAGTTGAGTCTGGCCAGGAGATCGGCCTCCAGCCGCGGCAGGTGGCGGTGTGGTTTCAGATCTGCCGCGCGCGGTGGAAGACCAAGCAGCTGGAGCGGGACTACGTAGCCCTTCGCGCTGGCTACGACGCGCTCAGCCGCGATAAGGAGGCGCTCGTCGCCCAGGTGAGCACGATCGATCCATTCATCTTGCGATCGATCTAACCCTCGATTCCTCAAATTTGAAATTTTGATTTGGGATCAGCCAAGCCTTACTTGGTTTTAACTTCACTTTTGATTTTTTGTAGGAGCTATTGATGCTTGCTTAGTTTTGAATCAGATAGAGGGGCAAATAGCAGCAGTTAAAGAGGAAGCCTTTAGCAGGGAAGATATTCTTGAAAGGGTACAAAAATGGTTAGCAGCATGCGAGGAGGAACCGTGGCTAGAGGAGTATAATAGGGTCTGAAATATTATTCAAATGGTAGCTTAGTCCTATATATTGTGATTTCTGTATCTGTGTGATATACTGTAGGATGAGAATAGATACAATGTTGGAAGGGGAGCACACCTAACGCTTAAGCGTGCTGAGAAAGCACGCATGCTAATTAACAAGATTCCAGGTACTTTGTAGACATAAACACCAAATAGAAGACTCATATTTACTATTTTAAGTTGGGTGGCATAAATTTGCAACTTGTTACATCTTGAGCAGGAATGGTAGATACTTTGGTAGCAAAAATTACTCAATGTTACATCTTCCAACAGGTACTTGAAAAAATCTTTCTTTTTCCTGATATGTACATCTTCATGAAATTTTCTATCTAATGTTGATTATTTATATTTTTTAAAGTTTGGTCAATATTTATCTCAAAAATCCAATATTTCTTATCCAAACAAATGTAACAACTAATTATTGCAACCATCCCAAAAATTTACCCTTTGTTTAATTTTTTGTTCATTGTCTCTGACTTTGCGGATTCATTTTACTATTATTGATGTCTGCTTTAAATATATTCCAACAAATGTAACAACTAATTATTGCATGATCTGTCTATTCTCCAAAAATTGAATCATTACTGATTTTTTTTCTTCATGTTTGGCCAAATATCTATGGTTTTGGCAAATAGATCATATCTGGTGTTGAATATTGCCATAGAAACATGATTGTTCATGGGGACTTGAAACCAGAGAATTTATTATTGGATTCAAAGTGTAATGTTAAAATTGCTGATTTTGGCTTAAGTAATGTCATGCGTGATGGCCATTTTCTTTAGACTAGCTGTGGAAGTCCAAATTATGCTGCTCTTGAGGTATTTATATATTCCACCTTTTTGATGTTTTGTTTTTAGATGATTTCATTGTGATATCAAGTTGTTCATTGCAAGTCATTTCTGGAAAACTTTATGCAGGGCTGAGGTAGATGTGTGGAGTTGCGGTGTCATCTTTATGCTCTTCTTTGTAGGACCCTTCCCTTTGATGATGAGAACATACCAAATATATTTAAGAAGATGTGCAAAACATCTTACAACTTACACTGAACACAACTTGAACAGGTAATTTCATTTATAATTTGTTTGAAAAGCTTATTCTCCATGCAATATAAAATTATCTGCTTCAATATAAATTTCAATTATATTTCTAATTTTCAGAATTATTCAGTTACTGTTACACTAATTTGCATACTTTTTAAAATTGTTATCTTAGTTCAAAATTTGTATATTTTTTTAAATTGTTATCTTAGTTCAAAATTTGCATACTTTTTTATAGGTTCTGTATGCTTCAAGTAAGCCAAATGATCAAAGCAATTCAGGATCTCAAAGTTCATGAAGATCATGAATATAATAGGTACTTAATTTGATTAACTTTCATTGATGTTAATTTTGTTAAATACATTCACTTATATTAATGCTTCATTATAATTTAATTTGCAGGTGATAACTAGAAGCGAAGGTGCTCATTTTGTGGATTGTTGGTGATTCATGTCTATCATGTTTTGGAATTGTATTTTGTATGCACCATTTATATGTACTTTATGGGAGCATAACATGTATTTTTTTAGATTTTTATGATTCCGTTTGTAATATTGATACGTATTACTTCAGGACATGATTTACTTTTAATATAATTAGAGTCTTTTTAAAGATGATTGTTATTCTTATGTAAATTTAATTATATAAATTGAATTTTAAGTTTTAATTTTTTGTAATAAAATTGTGATTATAATTTATACCTACAGAAAAATTTAATTACATAAAATTTAATTATAGCTATACCCACGGAAAAAAAGTTGTGGGTAATTATCTAATTATTATGTGTGACGATTTTTAGTTCTGTCACTAAAACCTATAGTGACGTAATAAAATTCGTAGGTATAATTCAAGGTATTTTCTGACGGTAATGAATACCGTCACTATATGTTACACCCACGGTAAAAAAACCGTAGGTAAAGGTATATTAAATATGACGGACATAAACGTCCGTGGGTATAGGTTTTTGAGGTCTATACCCACGGGGCGCATATATTTAGTAAACATCACTTTGATTTACCAAAGGGTGAGATCTTTCCGTCAGATCAAATATTCTCGGTAAGTTGGGTGATGTTACTATTTATATGGTGTGCCATTAATTATAGAAGGAATCCGTGTCCCAGTAGGGCTGATGATGTCCCCTTGAAGAGCTCATAAGGATTGTCATGTCAAATCTTGCAAGTGGACTTAGTCCGACTGACAATAAGGATGAGTGGTACTATTCAAGGTCATAGATGTCGATTATTGAGTTGTCAGTGAACTCAGATAATTGACGGACATACGATATCTTAAACACGGGGAGCAATGCATAAAATAATAAGAAGGAACCCATAACGTAATTTGGGGATTGGATTGGTAGTGCAATAATGATCCTCTAGTGGAATGGATCGTTATTGATGGATGTAGGTGTGTATTCGGAGTTGAATACGGGATCCGAAACCCATCAGAAGGCCAGATCCAATACCTCCTCGAGGTCCCTGCTGTAGCCTAAAGAAATCTCTAAAAAGATGCAATCAAACGGATGAGATTAGTTCTTAGCCGTCGGATGAGATTTTATCTCTACCGTTGGATGAGATTGGTTCTCAACCGTAGGATGAGTTAGTGGATGAGATCAACTTGTATCCATAGGATTAGATCAAGTTGCATCCATTGGATCGAAATAAATAAAGAGGATTAAAAGAGAATAGATTAGAACCGTTGGATGAGATCTAGTTGCGTCCGATGGACGAGATCTCTTCGGTTCGATTTTAATTCTCCTTAGAAGCAAAAACCGGTTCACAAGGTGAACCGAACCCCTCCCTATAGCACACGCCACAAAACATGTTAATCAACCCCGCCATGCACAAGATCAGGCAATTTCTAATTGCTTCCATTTTTGTTCGGTGCATGGCAAGAATTGGTGATCGGTGGGTGCATGCAAATTGGTTTTTCCCTTTTGAAGTTGCATGCAAACCAAAACAAGTTTTCCAATTGGTTAACGTTGCATGCAAAATCAAAACAAGTTTTCCAATTGGTTTTTCTCTTTTAAACGTTGCATGCAAAATCAAAACAAGTTTTCCAATTGGTTAACGTTGCATGCAAAATCAAATCAAGTTTCCAATTGGTAAACCCTTTTGGCGTTGAATGCAAATCCGATCAATATTTCCAATTGCATGGTGGTTTCCTTGGTTGGCGTTGCAAGCTTCTAACACAATGGATAAGGATGATTTATTTTTAAAAAAAAAATCAAATCAAAAGGATCCAACGGTGGGAAGCCAAGCAATCTAATCTAAGGGTGGACGCCTACTTGTATTTTAGGAATTGGAATTGGTTATGGAAACCAAGTCCAATCAATTCCTAAATTTAAGGGGGCTGCCAAAGAAAAGGGGTGGTGGAGAGGCTATATAAAGGGAAGGGGGTGGGCGGCCAAGAGGACACACGAAATTGAATAGCATACGAAATCGTTTCGGTTTCGCAATTGCTTCCTTTTCTCTCTAAGTGGCCGGCGCCCATCTTCTTCTTCTTCTTCCTCTTGTGTTCTTCTTCTTTCTCTCTTGGTGGCCGAAACTCCCTCTTGTGGTGGTGGCCGGATCCGAGGTGGAAGGCGAGGAAGAACGAAGCTGCTTCAAGAAAGAAGCAAGGCGATCCAAGGCTTCATCCAGCAGAGGTTGCAGTCCTTAGTTCTCGGAAGATCGTTGCCCACACAACGTCCGAGAAAGAGATAAGGAATACAGCAGAAGATTCCGAGGTTCAATCCGGGTTCTGGTATAAATTTATTTTCTGCAGTTTTATTTATACTTAGAACTAAATAATTTAAAACCGTAGATAAGTAATTTAGAATCGGCGATCCTGAGGATCGATCGACTTAGTCTTCTTTGAAGATTTTGTCAATTGATCCAGGCGGGATAAAATTTTTATCCTGTGGGGTTCTATGCTTCTCGGAGCGGATAGAATCCGGAACATAGGTTTAGCAATTAAAGGACGAAGAAATGGAAGAAGAAAACAAGAACGGAAAAGTGAAGATGATAATCGGATCGTTACAGAACAACAGAAATCAGCATTCATTCGGTCGATTTTGCGCCAACTGGAGAACGCCAACATGGTCGGAGAAGATGCAGAGGAAGGTGTCTCAGCCCCGTGCCCTAACTCCCTGCTACAAATCGCCGCCAGAGGTCAGAGACAAAGAACAGAGAAACCCTTACTTGCCCTACTCCGATGACAGGCGGGGGTCGAAGACGCACGAGAATCCCCTGCTACAAATCGCCGTCAGAGACCAGTCACTCTCTACTACAAATCGCCGCCAGAGAACGACTGCCGCACATTTCTTCTGTGGAGGCGGAGGAAATGGCTGTCGCCGGCACCATTAATGAAGAAATCACTCACACCGACAGAGCACAGGCGACAGAGGAAGAGGAAATCACACCGAAGTGCTCCGCTCACGGTGGATATCCAAGCGGAGGGTTGGCTCTCATCGGACTTCGTGGACACCGGCAGCTGCTCGGTGGCCGATAGGAAAGGGGGAAAACCTCACCGCGACGGGAGCTCGATGGAAATAGCGCCGCGGCGAGAAGAATCGGGGAGAAGAAACCCTAAACTACACGAGCTCCCTTTTTCCTCTGAACCGTGTGATCTTTTAAGCTTTGATTGAACCGGCGCCGGTTTGAACCGTAACGCATGGACCGGACAGATTGCAAACTAACCGGATTAAAATTGGGCTGAACTTTGACTTTTGTTGGGCCGGGCTTGTTGAACATTAATGGCTGATGTGGGCAGGCTTTTGATTTGGGCTGAACTTTGATGTGGCTTGAAATTGAATTTGAAACCCGATTGACTTGAATTGTGTTGCATTGGAGTGGGTTGATTGAGCCACTTGAATTGATTTTTAACCCAATGAATCAGAGCTGAGCCAAATTAAAACAATTAAGCACGATCCTAATCAGATTCGAACCCAACTTGATTTCTTGCAATTTAATCCTCCAAATATTTTTATTTTTATTCAAGTTTTCCTGCAAATAAGATAGAACAATTAAGATTCATAAATTCCCATAAATTAATAAAAATAAAATGATACCAAAAATTCATCCAAATGAAGAATCAACCCACCAAACCCTATTTATATCATGAAATATAGTCAAATCGGTCCAAAATAATTCTAATTAAATAGGTGAAAATGCCCGTTATCAAATCCCCCACATTTATTCTTTCACGTCCCATAAAAGTAAACTAATATACATTTATTTCCCCCCTAACAATGATCCACCAAATTAAGAATTTGTAATGATAAACTAAATAAAAGTATCAAATTTTAAAGATACAAACAATCCAGAACTCATGTCATACATGGATCAATAACACAGCAATTTCAATCTACTCTGAATAAGCTAAGAATGATGACCATAACCTCACAGGAGAAAACAATAGAGTGGCTCTTCCTCAATAACAAGATAAAAGTGGAGCTCTCTCAAACACATCATGGATCATGCCTTACCATAGGCTTGCTCTTCTTCTTATCTCCACCACTATATTTGCATAAGGTTTCACAATCATGAAGGCTTATTAGAATTGCAAAGAGAACATGATAAGAAAAGTAAAGCAAAAACAATGATGTGTGTAGAAAAATAGGGAGATAATGAAATAAGGAAAATAAGTGGAAGAAATGAAAACACATGCTTGTTTCATAGATGAGTCAGGTAAGTAATGCCCAATAGATATCATCCAAGCTAGCATGGGAGAAAGCTAATAGCAAGACATATCACTCAATCTTCTCCTAACTCTAATCCTTTACAATGAAGATCATAATAGGAGAATCCTAAAAAGAACAACTTGCTACCACTGTCTTCCACTCACAAACTCTTATTTTGCTATCAACTAAACAACAAATATTATTTGGAACAACAACTAAACAAAATGTTTTTTTTTCAACAGATTCTTTTTTTTTTCTTTTTCATATTTTTATTTTATTATTATTTTTTGAATTTTTTTTTTTTTTTCGAATCTGTTTTTTTTCTACAACAGATTTTTTTTCTTTTTCACAACTTTTTTTTCCATTTTTTCCTTTTTTTCACACTTTTTTTTCCAACAGAAGCTGGTTTTTTTTCAACAACCTACACTACCAACCAAAAAGAAATACACAAAATAATAAAAAATAGAACAACACCACTCCCTAACAAATGAACTAAGATCAACTAGAACTATTAGTTTGTTCATGGTGAAACATTTAAGCATACCCCCACACTTGAACTATTGTCCGTCCCGGGCAAAACTCATCTCAACAGTTAAGGTTTCCAATTCCAATAGCAAAGAAAAACAAAACATGATAGGGAAAATGGAACAGATGATGGAAGAATTTATTGAGACCTATACTAAGAAAAGAAAATGGATGTGAGATAATGAAATGCCTTCACAATTAATGTAACCTCATGTTATAGTGATTTTAACAAAATCAAGCAAGTTCTAGTTTAACATTCTCCATGAGTGTCACTCAATAAAGGAATCATTCAGGCTCAATCCTCACTAGGTAAATGTAAGTCATCATCTCAACTTTTCAAAGTGACATCCATCACTAGGTTATATCCTCACGCAGTCCACAAACTCTTTCATGCTTTGTAATCTCTAAAAATCTGATAAACTCATTTAAATAAATTATCACAAATCCTAAGAAGAATGAAATCATGCCGCGAGAAAATTTATTGAAAAGAATGATAAATCAATAAATGTACAAATCCTAAACTAACTTATTCATTTATTTACACATCCTAAGCTAAGTTATTTATATCCAACCTAAGTTAAGAAAGAATAAAAATCCTATTTACAGAATAGAATAACAAGAACTAAACAACTATATACAGAAAATGAAAGAAAAACAAGAAAAGATAGTTTACTCCCCTTTCCCTGGGAAGATGGATCGTCGCTAGAGGAGTCCCTTGATTCTTAATCGCCCTGGGTTCTCAACTCTGCAAACGGATCCAGCAAAATAGATGAAAGTGATCCTAGGGACTGAGTGCAATTCCCTACACTTTCGTGTACCTCTCCAATATAGACAAGTCACGAACAAGCATTAATGCACCTTCAAAACAACACCCTCAAGATCATTAGAATAAAAGAATTAAATAATTAAGAATAAATAAATGAATAAAAGAATCAATGAATAAACAAACAAATGAATGAAACAAAATAAACAAACAAGAACACCTATTTACAGTCTAAAATAAACAAACATCATTTGAATCCCCGGCAACGGCGCCACGCTAACTATCCCTCATAGGAATTTAACTACGCATTAGGAAACCCCTCGGAACTCACCCGGTTCAAGGCATTCCCCCTGTCACAGAGCGCCCCGGTGTACGACCTAATGATTCCCCAATTCATAGTAAATCCCTACCCTCATGGATTCACACACATATAATTTATCATCAAGCACAAGCACAAATCCACAAAGCAATAGACAGTTATATCATAGAAAATGATAGATTAATCAAATCCAAATACAATCATCCATTACATCTGATTCGTCCTACATCCTAGAATCTAGGGAATCTACTCCATAGCGTGGAGGTTACAAGCCAAAGGAAGGGAAGAGTACATCTCAAACCAAAGATAAAACAAAGAAATGCAAGAAATGAGACTTATCTTCCTCCTTGGACTGCAATCTCGGCGTAGATGGGATGAGGATGGACTGGAGCAGTCGGATCGGTGGATGGATCGTCGAATCTCGCTCCGAAACAGGCGTCAGTGGCTCTAGAACAGCTCTGGTGGCTCTCCAAGGTCTCCCCCCTTTCCTAGGTCTCAATAAGGACCTATTTATAGTGCAGGTCACGTATGCAGCACGCCCCCGTGCACACGGCCGTGCCGGGGAGGCACGGCCCCGTGTGGGCGTCGGGCACAGGAGGAGGCACGGCCATGCTTTGGGGGCACGGCCGAAGGCAGTCAAGCCTCTGTTCTGGGGCACGGCCGTGCCTCTGGGGCACGGTTCAGTCTTGTCTCCCTTCTGTTTGAAGGCACGGCCGTGCCTGTGAGGCACGGCCAAAGCCTGTCTTCTCTTCATATGCTGGACACGGCCGTGTGTTTGAGACACGGCCAGCTGCTTGGACCCTTCTGTTTTGGCACACGGCCGTGCCTGGTGGGCACGGCCAACAGCAGAGGCTTTCTTCTGGATGGAGACACGGCCGTGACTGTGAGGCACGGCCATGACTTGGCTGGATTCTGTTTTGAAGCATGGCCGTGTCTTTGAGACACGGCCTCTGGCTGTTGCTGAGGGGAATGTTGGCACGACCGTGGCAGTGAGGCATGGCCTGGACTTGATGGTATTCTGTTGATGCACACGCCCGTGCCCTTTGAAGCACGGCCTGGAAGCTGGATGGACACGGCCGTGCCTGTGAGGCACGGCCCTGTCTTGCCTTGTCTTCAATGGTACTCCGTTTTACCCGTTTTTGCTCCATTTTCCACCCTGAAACATGTAAAAGCACGAGCAGATCTCCGAACTAGGAAATGCAAGATATGTGCCTAAATGCATAAATAAGGGATGCAATGTACACAAGAATTTAGCAATAAACCCAGAAAGATGTGCAAATAAAGCATAAATACATGTATACATCCTACGCACATCACACCCCCAGACTTAAACCTTTGCTTGTCCTCAAGCAAAAACTTAGCGTCTAGATTTAGATAACCAATGCAAGCAACTTATATATTCTAAGCACAGCAATCTAATCTTATCAAGCATGAATAATGGTAAGCATGAAACTTAAAATCATCAAAACAATGGCCTAGAAGTAGTTCTCCGTGCTAAGTGCGAAAAGTGACCTAAATCCATTTAGTATCAAAATCCTTACTTCTAGTCAAGTCGTCATGCTACCGAATTCCTAAGTGTTCCTCGGCATGACGACTTGACTAGAAGTAAGTCACTTCCAGGGGAAGGCAAAAACCCACTTCCTAAGTGTTCCCGGTATCAGAACACTTGGTACCAGGATTCATAAACTTTAGTACTTAGCCTGGAGGTCTAGAGTTCGAATCCTGGGGAAGGCAAAAACCCACTTCCAGGGGTGGGAAGTCCAGATGAGTAACGACACGGTCGACGGGCCGACGGTCGACGGTCGACGACCACCAGGGTCGCCAAATGGGCCGCCGAATGGACCGCCAAATGGGCTGGGCCGGGTCGTTACATCATTAACCCTGTTTAAAATAAAATAATAATATTAATTAGTAAATAAAAAAGAGTTATAAATAGGAATAAGTAAAAGCAATATTAAATGTGAGAAAAATTAAAATGATACACAACTAGGCTATCAAGAAGCGTCGTTTTCACCGTCTTCACCGGCATCATCGGGAACATGAGGAAGCTGACTCAGAGCGGAGCCTAACTGAAAATGCTGCATAATCATTTCCTGCTGTCTGTGCATTTCTCTCATTTCTTCATCCCTTTGAATAATTATTCTTTTTAAATGAGAGACTTCTTCAGTTAGGCTGTTTATTTGTGCCCTCATTGCCTTCATGAAAATGCTGCATAATCATTTCCTTGTCTGCGCATTTCTCTCATTTCTTCATCCCTTTGAATAATTATTCCTTTTAAATGAGAGACTTCTTCAGTTAGGCTGTCTATTTGTGCCCTCATTGCCGGTTGGGTGGAAGAAGAAGAAGAGGTGGCAGGAACTCGATGAGTTCTGCTCAGAGAACCCATTCCCAATATCCTCCCCCCCTTTGATCCTCTAGTCACATCCAACCAAATACTCAAGTCATTTCCAACGGAGGACTCAGATCCATCACTAGCACTTGAACTCCTCTGTGCTAGCTCGACCTCTTCATATTTTTCCTGTATTGAAATATAAATACATTTAATAAGTTAAAAAAGATACATAACTATTAAAATTCATTTAAGTTAAATAATAAAATTTAAACCTTCATAGCTCTAGCTCTGTCCCCGCTCCAAGTCTTATCTTTTTTTTGAAAAGTGCGGATAAATATCTCAATAAATAGTGACTCCTTCCCCATCTCCTTAGTCTAAAAAAGCATTGTTAGAAATAGAGAAATAAGTTAAATTTAATTAATAACATAGTGTATAGAAGAATTTACTAATCTGCACGTGTGTTCCTCGATGTTGATGGAGCCTCCTGCATATGTAACAGATGAGTCACCAGAATTAAATGATTGGTTTGCCTTGTTCTGGTGACTTCTTTGTTTACTTTCCTCGGTTTCCCAAGCACCATGGATCCTTGTCCAATTTTCATCGGTGATGCATGGTGGTTTCTTGTTCCTGGTCTTGGCATGATTTAGAGTATGCCGAATATGATCCCCACATTTTTTTTAAAAAATCACTTTATTTCAATTCATGTGATGGATCCTAAGTAAATGCTCGATTAAAAAAATAGATATATTCAATTTTATATGATATATTAATTAAATTAAAAAAATATATACCTTAAATTCACTCCACCATAAATCCTTTGTGGGTCCTGGAGTGCTAGTATAAGTTAGCGAAGCCCCTCCCCAATGATTATTTACAATTCTATTAATTTGGCGAATAATTGAAACCGAATTTTTGAAACTATAAAAAAATTCAAACAAACATTATTAGTAATAAAAAAAATAAAATCTAAATATAAAAAACTATCTGAATACTTACGAATCGTCATGAGGGACTACAACCTCCCGAGACTGGTCATTAGCGAGACTATATGGAAGGGTTTGGAGACTGTAACTGCGACGGCTGTGGTGGCGAAGGTGCATGCGACGGTCCTGCAGCACTAGGTGACGAATGTGCATGGGATGGTCCTGCAGCACTAGAGGATGAAGAAGACTGGCCAGGTGCTGAAGCAGACTGGGCAGCAGGAGTAGTGCGTCTATGGCCACCTCTGCGAAACTGTGAAACAAAATTTTTATAAGATAAAATAAGAAATATTCATTACATTAAGAGGAAAAATTAACAGCTAGAATATGAAAAAACTTACCGCCATCTATGCTAGTACGAGGTAAGCAGGTGTATAACAGTAAGAATATGCAAATAATATCATCTATAATAATAGATAAGAAAAAATACAGTGCATCAACAGTTAATTACAAATATTTATTAATACGACATCGGTTTTCCACCGGTGTCTATGAGAAAATCGACCGCTGTCTATGAAGGCGTTGTAAAAGGTGTGACATTTTAGACATCGATTTGTAACCGGTGTAGTATCAATTAACAACATCGATTTTCGAATCGGTTATTTACCGATGTAGTATCACTCAACGACATCGGTTCTGCAACGGTGTAAAACCGATGTAATATCTATTTAACACCAATTTTAGCTACGATTTTCGACCGATGTAATATCACTTAACGACAACGCTTCCAAACCGATGTCATTGATGCTAAAACTGTTGTAATAAAACTTAACGACAACGCTTCCAAACCGATGTCATTGATACTAAAACTGTTGTAATAACACTTAACGACAACGCTTCCAAGCCGATGTCATTGAATCTAAAACTATTGTAATAACATTTATTTTTTTAATGTTGTTTGTAAATTATGATCGAGCAAGAGTGACATCAATCTAAATCCCAATAGTTCAAAATTATCATAATATTATAAAATCACCCAACAAATCACAAATAGAAAAGCACCGATGTATTTATTCACCTCAATATTTACAAATAATCAAAAGTAACTAACACAAATATTCTTCTTGCAACATATTACATATTCCATGAAAAAAGATAATAGAGATACACATCAAGTCAATATCCATAAATTACATTCCATGAAAATGTATGCATCCTCCATGCAAGGAAAGTCATCCATTGCTCATGAGAAGACTGAGGATATACCCATGAGAAGACTGAGGATATACCCATGAGTGCAGTGATTTATATAACTTCACCTGGGCAGTAGCACCATCTATAGACGACAAGCTGTATGGATTATAGCTTGCATCAATTGGAGGGGTTGCAAATGACCTGTGGCACCTGCATAGGAAAGCAATCATTTTTCAACAAAAATGATAAGACATGAATAGAGGAAGAATCAAAACTCAACACTAAAGTAGACAGAAAATAATTATGGTATTCCAGAACTATCCAGCAGTTATAGAAAACATGAGTCAGGCATCTTGAGTTTAACAATATCCAAATGGATGTTCAGTGAGTTAATATACGTCAAACTTGTAGTGTTGCACATGGGCACAAAGTAGAAGATGAAAATTCAGAGCCTTTCATAATTAGGTTGCAGTGAACGCCATGTGTGATATTTTAAATAAAGCTGTTTATACGGATTCTCCGAATTCAAGCATATAACAAGCATATCATCCTTTAAATCTGCGGTCTCCTATTAAAATAGCATAGGAATGTTTAGTTACTTTGAGATACCACCATCTCCAAGGAGACAAGAATAATTACTACAGAACACTGAAACTTTTTCATGTCTCAATTATATGAATTTCTTAATCTTCTAAGCAAAATCTAGCGAAGAAATGTCATTGAAAAGGTACCTTCTTGCAGTCATGTGCAGCCATTACTTCCAAAAGAGTAATTGTGCCAATGATATTGTTTTTGTAATAAAGCAAAGGTTTCTGAACACTTTCTCCCACAGCCTTTAGACCAGCAAAATGTATGACAGCGTCAAACCTGCAGATAGAAACGAGAGCATCATTTTATGAAGTTGGTGTCCCTAATAGGAAATTCAAAAATCAGTAAGATATCTACTGGCAAGTTAGATTCCATGATTATGACTCACATGGAAGAATACAAAGGTATAAAATGTTAGATCAGATTATAACTATTCACAAGACATGCAAAAACATTTAATGGCCATATTGGTAACTGGCTTACATGTGGTAGGGGTCTCCACTTGAGCAACTCATTATCACCCTTTATGTGGTAGGGGCCTACAATGACTAAAAGTGGATAGAAACAGAATAGCTTGCATAGTTGAAGAAAAATAAATCAAAGTAGTTAATCTTGATCAATAAAAAGCAGAAATTTATTGTAAGGTTAAAATAACTTATCATTCTTGTTTGAAGCAACATGCTTCTTGTTAACAAACCTTAATTTGGTCATCAAACTCTTATAAAATATCACATACCAGGATGTCATCAAACTCTAAACTTTGTAGAATTACCACTATAATAACACATTCCAAACATACTAAACTCTTTAACTTTCATCAGAATACAACTAGTATATTAAACCGAAACTACAAAGCTTTCAAAATTCGAATACCTTTCCTACTCAAATGTAATCTAGCATGCATTCAGCCCACTCGGATCGCACTTCATTAATTTCAATCGGTGAGTACTTGAGATTTGTAAACTGTAAAAATACATAAATAATATATTAGTAAAACTACGTACACAGTAGGGAAAATCCAAGAAAATCTCAAAGTCCAACAAAAATCTGCTAATCCCGTTGAAAAAAGATACAAATGAGTTAGTTGTCAAATTAAATATGCAAAATGGATGATATTGTATTATTACCATTGATGGAAGTGATTCCTTGTCGCCAACTCCAAAATTTTCAATTATATCTTTCATATATCGCATGATATAAAAATCACATTGCTCCGCATCCGGTTGTCGAGGAGCCTATGTTAGAAAAGAAATATTTAAATAACTCCTTCGAGGACAGTGAAACAGTTGCTAATCACAAGGACATACCTTGACAACTTCCCATGTTGGTTGTTTTTTCCCTTTCCATCTCGCCTCCACATTATACAATTTCAAGACCCTTCATGCATATAAGAGTTTATAGTATTGTCAGCTGGTTCTTACTTGGATGAATTCCTTCATAAAAAGAAATTAAAGCTTCTTCTTGATGTGGTTGGACTTTCTCAGCATCTACTATATCTCTTCCACTTCTATCTTGTCAACTCCAATGTTCTCTTACTATCTAGAGTTCTCATTTCCTCTCTTCTTTCATTGTTGTTTCATCAAGAATTTACCTCTATTATTTCTCATAAATACTATCAGATTCATAAATACTATCAGATTCTTTGTTGAATGATGAGGAATTAATAATCTTATTGTAAGGATATTCATGCATTATTATCCTGGCAATAAATGGGTACCCATATTTTACCAAATAAAATATGGGTAATTTGTAGGTACCTAATTAGATAATAACTATATGAGAAAATCTATCTATACCCACAAACACTCAATGTATTGATACCCAACCCATTGCAATAAATGGGTACCTAAACCTGACCCATTTAAATCAGGTACCTAGTTAAACAGATATGCATTGCCATCCTTAGGTGTGTGGAAGAATTGGTACTTTCCTGTCAACACAAGTTGATCACCTACTTAATTACCCTTGCAGTAATGAGTGAGCAATACTACATCAGATTCCAGTCTTTTTGACAAAGCATTATTATAAAAATTACTACGAGGCAAAATTTCATAATAAAGAATCTAAAGCACCTATTGTTTCCAAGAAAATAAAATATAGGAATTCGCCTTTTGATGTAATGTGAAAAGGTGGAGAATACAATTGTTCAAGGCACTCATTTTCTCATAGAAAATTCATCATTTTATCAAATAATCTAGCACACAAAAAAATGACATGATTCCAGATATCCAGATAAGCATACAAAATGCTATCGAGCCACAAAGAAGCAAGCAACCGCACAGAGAGATCAAGAAGTTGCAGATGCCAGGTGAACTTGTCCCTTAAGATAAATAGAGTTTCTTATAAAATAAATAAATAAAACCATTTTTTCCAATCTGTGATCTGTCGACTATGGCGAGTTCAAAGAAGCTATATAGGATATCCAACTTTATCATAACGCCTAATAACTCCCCCACTTCAGTCGTATGAGCTGGGACGGCAGCTAGAAATTCCAATTCTTCCACACACCTAAGGAAAGTACCAATTCTATAAAGAAGTAAGTTGTGTGCCACAATATGTGCCCTCTACTCTTGTATCAATCTGCTGATATTACCTGGCAACAAATTACAGACTTAATTTTTTTTAAAAAATCCTCTCATTGATAGAAAGTAAAACATGAGTGGAAGTTAAAAGCTATAATTTCCCTCTCAATAGGATTCATCAGAAGAAAAATGGCACTAAAGTGTCAGTAACCTGCTTTATCTGCAAATGATCTATATTACGTATACTAGGTCTTGCATAAAATGAACATCTTCAATTATATCATGTAGTTTGTGTCTGGCCACATCAAAATAAAATCATGTTTCAACAAAGGTAAGAAAAGAACCTAAAAAACTTACATGTTGACCACATATTTCCAATCTTGACCATGAATGCGGTGTCTAAGAGGATCCAACAAATAAACTACTCAAAGAGATATAATTAGTGCATGCAATCGGACAAGTTCTCAAAATATGCAAGTGAGAGTGATATATAATGTTATTCTTACTCACCCAATATTGCATGGCACAACCACCAATTGGCCAGTTGAGGTACCAATTAGCCTACTGGTTAAGTAAGAAGCCCTTTTATTCAACTGTTCTTGGATGAAATCTATATTCTGATTTCTTGATGGCACATACCCCACAGGCACTGGATCCACCAATCTGAAATCCTGCAGCAACATCTTATCCTGCATCTTTCTATATAGATGCCTACAATTGGAAATTAACCCAAAAAAATTAGGAAATCTAAATTAATGAAACACATAAATAAAATCCAATATAATCAAAAGCATACCACATATACACAACTATGCAAGTGTCTGCAATTGGCATCAATTTACAAAAAGGAATTATGTCATCGCAGTTAACATGGACTGTACACCCCATGCCAAATACACCAGGATCTAATTCCAAAATCACATTCTCTGTTTCGTCAAGGCGCTGAAAATAACTATATAATATGTGTAAGGGTCTTGGTACATTGGACAATTGCAACTTGGACTTCTCTTTTCTATTGCCAACTTTTTCCTTCCTAGTCTTCTACATATGTAGATGCACACATATATATTAGATATGTGACATACTTAAAAAGCATACAAAATTTAGACACCACTTTATCACGTTTACCTCATCCCGCATGTTGATCAAGTGTACAGGCCAAGCCACATGGCCACCTACAACATCACCAATACACTGAAATGTAGCTGGGATTGGAACAGGTAGTGGTGCTGCTTGATCAATTGCTTTATCAATGGCGATCCTCATGCAATTCAAGGGTAATGGAA
>NC_133874.1:11052926-11075759 GCF_044706935.1 Curcuma longa
GAGGTTAAGGGTGGAGTAAGATAACTTAAGTGGGGGAGATAGACTATTGTGTATTATGGGATTTATTTTACTGCAAAAGAGCTGAGCATCATAACATATACATGATAGTAGTAGGTGTGGTTGATAGTTGTTGTTGTTGTTGGCACTCACCTGACTACTGTGAGATGTGAGATAGTGGTACATGGGTGAGAGCATTTATTGCACTATGTTGGGTGCAACCAGGACTAGCTAGATAGCTCTCCTAAGATATTTTGCCCGCTCCCCACTTGTTCGTAGTGGTTTGTTGTTGGAGCGTGTGCAGTTATTCTATCATGCATCCCAGTTCCATTATGTGGGTGTCTGGGATATAGCGAGTGTAGACAGTGACCATGTATATTGCCTGTGATGTGTGTTGCATGTGTGTTGTATATGTGTTTGTTGGTAGTTTATTTTGCTCATTTCTATGTGTGGTATGTTGCACTTGTATGATATATGTTTGTTGTATTGTGTGACATTACATGCATGATGTTTTTTCCTATTACCTATTATATGTTGAGGCTGATGAGATATATCTAGTATTTTTGTGACCTTGTCCACTATTGAAACAATTTATTATGCATGAGGAAACCAAAAGAAAAAAAATCATAAAACCTAACTAAGAACCCAAAGTATGTACATCCCCCCAGACTTACATTTTTCTATACCTCAATGAAAATAAAGAAATAATAATGGAGCAAAAGTAAGATTGGAGAGAAATTACCCAATGAAGCTCAAAAGGTGTTTAAGGCCTTTAGTTGCCTATTTCCTCTCCTCAAGGTAAGCACACTCCTCCATATCGATGAAACCTTCAAAAGAAAATATAGCAAGAAAAAGTAAGTAGAGGGTATATGGGTTAGGAAACAAAATAAAGCATAAAAGAAAATAAAGCAAGAAACTAAATGAAGACTTGGGTTGCCTCCCAAGAAGCGCTTGTTTAAGGTCCTAAGCTTGACCTTTATTTTTATTATTTAAACCTCGACCGTGGAGGTGTAAGAAACTTCAGAACCCTACGGTGAAGGGCCCTGAGCTTATCATTGAATATGCTCATATAGAGATGGTTATATCTAGCAATCCCATAAAGTTGTGGTGAGAGTTTTGTATGCCAATTATTGTCAAAAGATTTCCTACCACAAATATGCTTGAGAAAAGATAGATTGGTAAGCAAAGGTAAATCACAAGAAATATTATGCCTTTACCACATGGGACAAAGTATGGAATAGAAGCATAGTATTCTTGGGACCTTCTCACCTCAGTTCGAATCCCTATATAACTTCTTACACCATCATTATCCATCATATCATCAATGGCAAGATTGAGTAGATTTTCTATCAAAATCAGGATAATCAAAAATTTTTCCATGCCTCTGCATCTGATGGATGACACATTAGATCATGTTCTGTTTGATGATTTGCATGCCAAGTCATATGTTCAGCAGTGGCTACTGATGCATACAGTCTTTGTAACCTAGGAGTCAAAGGCAAATAAAATAACTGACTGTATGCTTTACGTCGTTGTTGAGGCTTATTGATTCTCTTGTACCTAGCTTGATTACAGAATTTGCAAACATCTGCATTTTGATCTTCTCCCCAATATATCATACAACCATCTCTACAAGCATCAATCTTTTCCACCGGAAGACCTAAGTCTTTCACAAGTTTTTTCATACTATAAAAATCAGTAGGCAAGTTGTGATCACGGGGAAGTGCCTCTCCCATAACTTGAACAAAATCATTAAAATAATTTTCAGACACATTATGCTCTGCTTTTACATTCAATAATCTTGCAGTGAGAGATAATTTAGTGTGAGTGTCACAACCAGCCCACACAGGTTCATCTGCAGCACTTAGCATTTCTTGAAATTGTTGATATGCCTGATTATTTAAATTCTCATAAACATTTTGTTCTTGTACCCCCTCAAATGGTGATGTATAAGCAGAAAATATTTGTTCATTGGTTGGAGGACAACTAGAGCTTGCAAAACTCGGATCAAAAAATAAATTATGACCTCCTGGACTCTGATATGGATTGAATTGGTTATAAGCACTTTGATCACCACTCACTGACGCTTGTATATTTTGTCCAAAATAATCCTCGTCAGGTATAAATGGTTCACCATGGCATGTCCAATTATAATAATTCGGAGTAAAACCAAATCTACAAAGATGTTCGCGAACTTTGTCACATTGTAAAAATTTCCCATTGTGACATTTTATACAAGGACATCTTATCTTTTCTCCGTCCATAAATTCAACATGAGAATTTGCAAATTCCAAAAATTGTTCCATTCCAACAATATACTCATCAGTTAAACCTTTACGGTTAGGTTTGTTCTTTCTATACATCCAACCCCTTTCATTCTGCATTTTTAATTTCCTGTTTTCAATTTAATAAATTAATAAACAAAACTATAACATATAAAACATACCATAACCTCTTTAACAACCATAAGATATATAAGGCAATCATGGTAATTTCTTTTAACAATAACAAAATTAGACTTACAAGAGGTGAAAGCACGAGAGAAACAAGGTAATAATGTATTGATTTATTGATAATGTGATTCTTATTGAAAACAAATGAGGTTTCTTATACATCTTATTATATTCTTCACCCATTCACAAATGAGAACGAATGATGTATACCGAAAGATTTATCTAGGAATATAAGATTATAGCAAAAGCAGGATCTTTCCAACATGAATACATGAAGGTTCTGTCTAATGTGTATAAAGGTTCTAACTAAACAACCATCAACAGTAAATGGCGAAATAAACAACCCTCAATGCTAACTTTTTATAATTAAGGTTGTTTCCCCCAACAACTCGCCGCCACACCAACGACCACCTTACGGACCGACGCCGGCTGACCACCTTCAGGCCACCACTTTCCAGCCCCACAAGCGAAGAAACAACAGAAAAAATGCAAAGAAAATATAGATCTTACCTTCGAGCAACCTTGCCTAATGCGTATCATCGCAGTTAAAGTCGCCGGAGGGGTTTGAAGCAGTTGGAGCACGGGATCGCATCGCAGAAGGAGAAGGAAAAGCAAAAAATCATGAAGGGAAGAAGAAAGGGGATCGGGCGGAAAGATAAGTTAGGGTATTTGGCGATGAAATCAGTTTCGTCGCCGAATTCATTGCCAATTGGCGACGAAAACTCATTTTCATCGCCAAATACCTTAATTTTATCACCACGTGGATCCACGCGTTTCTCTTAGTCAATTTGGCGATGAAAATGTATTTTCATCGCAAATTAGCGACGAAAACATGTTTTCGTCGCCAATTGATGACGACATTAGCGACGAAACTAATTTCGTCGCCAAACCTAACTTACGTCAGATCCAGCTTTACCTGTGATCTTTTAGCCAACTTGGTGACAAAACACTAATTCGTCGTAAATTTGGGGATGAAAACACTTTTCGTCATGAATTGGCGACGAAAAACTATTTTCGTCGCCAACTTTGCGACAAAAATGGATTCGTTGCCAATTTGGCGACGAATCTTTAATTTTGTCGCAAGATTAGCGACAGAAAAAATATTTCGTCACTAATTTGTGATAAATTTGGTGACAAAAATATATTCATCCCAAATTGGCAACTAAAATGTTTTCGTTGCCAAAGTCGTTGGAAATTTGCGACGAATACGTTTTTTGTCGCCAAATTTATCTCTAATCTATGACAAAAATTATTCGTCGCAAATATTTTTCGCAAATGAGCTGTAATTTTGTAGTGCACTCAGAGTGGTGTGTGCTCTCGATCATCGAAATCTCGAGCGCCCGAGTAGTTTGTGCTCCTTAATGTTAGATAAAAGAAAGGATATATAATATGAGATCAAAAATAGATAAGGAGATCACAATAATTTACAATAATAACATTCATAAATAAGTAGTCTATTTATAGGCTAATTACATAATTCAAATAAATTACTAACTCTTAGATAAAAGAAAGGATATATAATATGAGATCAAATTGATAAGGAGATCACAATAATTTACAATAATAACATTCATAAATAAGTAGTCTATTTATAGGCTAATTACATAATTCAAATAAATTACTAACTCTTAAAAGTAACTTTGTCAAAATATCACTCAGTTGTTTATGTGTGCTGCAATACTTCAACTCAATTTCTTCCATTGCAATTAAGTCTCGAATAAAGTATAAGTGAATATCAATATGCTTAGTCCTCTCATAAAAATTAGATTTTTTATTATTACAATTGTTGCCATATTATCACAAAAAATATTAGTTGCATCTTCTTGTTGTTGGTGAAGATATGTAAAAGTTCTTCTAACCCAAATTGTTTGATGTGTCACTGAAGTTGCTGCTACATATTTTGCTTCTAAAGAGGATAGTGTTGAAGTAGCATGCTTCTTTGAACTTCATGAAATTACTCCTGACCCAATATTGAAAATACTAGCTAAAGTGCTTTTCTGATCATCCTCTAAACTTGCCCAATCACTATTAGTGAACCTACAAAGATCAAATTTTAAAACTTTAGTATACCTAATTTCATAATCTACTATTCCAACAACATAACATAAAATTTTTTTAGCTGCTCCAAGATGATGCTTTATAGGATTTTGCATGAACATGTAAATTACACTAATAAAGAAAGTAATATCTGACTTAGTATGTGTTAAATAAATTAAATGCCCAAATAAGCTTCTGCAAGATTTTGTGTTAGCCTTCTCTGAACCATCTTCCAATGGAAACTTCTCATTTATATTCATGGGTGTAGGAGCTAGATTGCAATTGAGTAAGCTGAATAAGATCTCTTGCATATTTTCTTTATGCGATAAAAATCTCATCACTCCTTGCTTCACTTCAAGAGCAAGAAAATAATGTAATAATATCATATATGACATCTCAAACTTCATCATATTAAACATAAAATCAGTCATAAGAGAATTAGAGAAGCTCAAATATATTATGCCATAACATAGAGATAGACAATAATATAATCATCTTTACCTTACTTCTTCACATATAGAGTGAGTTTATTTTCACTTCTTGTGAAACTATTGAAAGTATCTATCAATCTTGCTATACCATGCCCGTGGAGTTTGTTTTAATTCATAAAATATTTTTCTCAACTTGTATACCTTTGCCTCTTTACCTTCCATTATAAAACCTTTAAGTTGAGCTACATAGACTTTTTCTTGCAAGTCTCCATTTAGAAATGCACATTTGACATCAAATTGATAAATAGGCCAATGCGATTGTGCAACTAATACTAAGATAATTCTCACAATTTCAAATCTAGCAACAAGATAAAAAATTTCATCAAATCAATACCTTGCTGTTGCAAATATCTTTTTGCAACAAGTCAAACCTTGCATTTCTGAATGGTTCCATCAACATGATATTTTGTTTTAAATACCCACTTGAGACCATTTACATTCTTGCCTTTGAGTAGATCTACCATCTCCCATGTTTCATTTTTATGGATTGTCATTCACTCTTCTTTCACTGCATTTCGTCATTCTTCCTTTGTTACTGCTTCTTTAAAAGTTATAGGATCTATAACAAGGAGAGAAAATTTATCTAATTTAAAAATTTCTCTTAAGGATCTAACTTTTATTGGAGGTGTTTCATCATAAGATTTCTATATAGAGGATGAGTTGTTACTTCTTGAATTTGACTGTGAGGAAATAGGTGACCCTAAAGGAGATGATTCAACATTTTTAATTGTTGGAGTTTTATTCTTCATTGGGATATGCACTTGAGTCTTTTCACATTGTGTATTCTAATTTCAACTTGAATCTTCATTAACATCTACATCTCTCCTTATAATTAATTTGCCACTTAGAGAATTATACAATCAATATGCGATTGATTGCAATATCCAACAAAAATATATTTTTTCAGATTTCTACTCAATTTTATGATGAAATTGAGAATTTATCAAAGCATATGCAATACAATTAAAATTCTCAAATAATTTACTGATGGTTTTCTACCTTACCATTTTTCATATAGTGTTTGATTCAAGATAACCCTTGTTGGAGAAATATTCAACAAGTAAATTGTATGACCACTACTTTAACCCAGAAAAGATTTGGAAGTTCTTTGATATTCAGCAAACTTCTAGTCATTTCTATAACCATTTGATTTTTTCATTTGGCTACACTATTTTGCTCATAAGGTGTTGTCAACTCCTTGATGATACCATGTCCACAAAAAAGATTAAATTGTTTAGATAAAAACACACCTCCTCGATTTGTACAGAGAATCTTTATTAAGGTATCCTTTTGATTTTGCATAAGTTCCTT
This sequence comes from Curcuma longa, assembly GCF_044706935.1. NCBI lineage: Eukaryota > Viridiplantae > Streptophyta > Magnoliopsida > Zingiberales > Zingiberaceae > Curcuma > Curcuma longa. The sequence continues at coordinate 11,059,216 of NC_133874.1, forward strand.
GAATTTTTTGAAAATTTCAAAAGTCTTTGACTTGTCTGCTAGAAATAGACCCAACTCATTTAACTAAAATCATCAGTAAACATTAAAAAATATTTACTCCCACCAAGCAATGTAGTTCTCATAGGCCAATATAAATCAATGTGAATTGGTTCAAGATATTCTAAAGCTCTCCATGATTGCCCACTTAGAAAAAGTTCCTTGTTTGTTTTCCATAAACATATCCATCACATAAACCAAGAGAACTAATTTAGGTAATCTAAAGATCATACTTTTTGGCTTAAAAGTTGCATGCCTTTGATATTGAGATGCACATATATTAAGTGCCACATCATGGATTCATTATCTTCACTAGCAACAAGTGTTTGGTTCCCCATATTAGAAATATTAAGTGGAAACATATTATTTTTTGTCATTTGCATGCTAACAATAGGCTACCCAGAATCTTTGTTAATAATAACACAAGTTTGGTTATCAAACAAAAATGCATAGCCACCCATCATCATTTGTCCAACACTTAACAAGCTATGTGCCAAATTATGAATAAAATAAATATTATAAAGTAACTTCACTTTACCATTGCTAGTCTCCATGGCAATAATGTCTTTGACTTCGATTTGTATCTATATATTACCTCCAAGTTTTATTAGCATCTTCTTTGACTCATTAAGTTCTTTAAATAATGATTTATTCCTAGTCATGTGGTTCGACCAACCACTATCCAAAAATCAAATATCATTTTGAACTTTGTTAGAATGAGAATGAACCATAAATAACTTGTTTTTTTATTCACAAAGTTTCTTGCGAGACATTTCTATAATTTGCGTTTATATGCCTAAATCTTTTGCAACGTAACATTGAATAGAATTTTTATTCCATTTTTTGATCAATGCCTCTCTTGTCCATTAAAATGTCCTCTTCTTTTGCTATTTCCTCTACCATGAAAACCTCCTCTTCCATATCCTTGCCAGTGGAATGTTTCTTTCTTTATATCTCCCCCTTTACTTGAGAAGCTTGAAATACATTTTCTTCATTGTTTTCAATTGATCTATTTCTCCTTGCCTCATCAGCTTGCAAAGAACCCTTTAGTTCATCAAAGGAGAAAATAGAGAGATCTTTTGTCTCCTCAATTGCAGTTACTATGTAATTATATTAGAAGTCAAACTTCGTAAAACTTTAGAAATAATAATCGCATCAATGATGTTTTCTCCATAAGATCTCATTTGACTAACAACTATGTTGGTGCAATCAACATTTAGGGTTTTGATGTTTATTTAAGAACATGTTTAATAGAGTTGGTCAAGGATGACTAAGTCAGTGAGAAGTCCAAGCAGGTAAATATTATTATATTTGAGAGGTGTCTTAAGGCAATTGGCTTATAATTATACTATTTATTAAATAAATAGTAATTTACCATTTGAGTATATATTTTCTATGTATTTGATTGGATCTTAAACTCATTTACTGAATGCCCCAATATAATTTATAGCATGAGAGAATTTGTGATTGGATCACAACTAGTGAGCATCTCTACATGTGCAATTATAAATGTATTAAAAGTATCTCTAGTCGATGAATCGATGAGCATGGACGTCATCGATTTTGTTGAGACTAGCACGCTTTAAACTCTTTGGTTTGTCAAGTAGCTGTTCTCACTGATTGGAGACATTAGATGTTGAGAGTTAAATATGGATGCTAGTTATGTTAGTGTCAGCCCTTAGTATCAATTCGGATTGAGTGAGACTCGAGTTGGACTCAAGTCAAATCGAATCCATTAAGAGGGTTACATGATCATCATGCATGAGATTAATAGGGTATTAATTCTCTCATCATTAAGAGGGTTGCATGAGCATCATTAAGAGGGTTGCATGATCATCATGCATGACATGCATGGGATTATTAAATGTATTAATTCCATGGAATCTCAAAAGTCAAAAACCCTTCATATTCCATGGTTGGATATAAAAAGGGATGAGAGGCTCTTGAGAGAAGAGCTATTGGTCTTCTTCCTCTTCTCTTCTACCTTGGTCGAACCTAGTATTGTGGCTAGCACCACGATCTGGTTCCTCTCCATCTCTGTGTTCGTGTGGATACCGTTGAGGCGCGAACACATTGATCGTGTTGAAATCCGTCAACCTTTTAAGGCAAGAGTTGCTGTCGGGATTACGAAGGGCTCGCATCGAAGGTAACCTCGATTCCAGTAGATAGAATCGGTAAAATGAATATGGTTTTCGCATGGATCTTTTGGAGGGATCCATTTTTTTGCTACGTTGTATGCGGCTAAAATTGTTTTTAGGCGCATGTAGATCCCTACAAGTTAAAGGTAACCAGTTCATTGGAGTGACCTACCATGAGACTTCATATGGTTCTATATATATGTCAATGAAGATCTCAGTGCAGCTTAAGTGCGAGTTTCCTTTAACTTGCGGTATTGAAGTCACTTTGGTCATGGAGGCTTATACTTTAACATCTTAAGAAAACATCTTCAAGGAGATGTGGACTTGGGATGATTGGGTATAAGTCGAAGTGTCCGAAGGTGTTTGAATAACCCATAGAGGATTTACCGTTCCTTTGAAAAGGAGATGTATACCCTACGGCAGCTTGTTAGTATTGTTACTAAAAGTCTTTGGTCAAAACATCACATGTCAAAAGTATGACACTCTTGGACACATGTACGAGTAACTTGAATTCACAGGACAAGAATGCAAGCTTAGGCTAGGTGTGATGTAGTCAGCCTAGTTGGAACTGATACATATAGACCATGCCCTGAACCAAGTGGGTATAAGATAGTGAAAGGAACGAGACACATTTTATTATAGTTGCTAAAGGGTTTAGAAATTATTTTGAAATCAATCGTTAATTTTTTGATCAATTAGGGATCATGATGTACTACTAGGTATCACTCATGATCATTTCACATTAATAGATAATTATGGACGACCAACATAATCGAGAACCTATTGGGTCACACGCACTACAAGTTCTCTGAAGAACTTAAAATAAGTTTAGGAATTTGATTCTCAGTTCGAGAGAAAGAAATTGATGGGAAAGTCTTGAAAAACCGTTCAAAATTATGTTTGGTGGATGTAAGGTGTATGGTAGATTCTTGCAGAACAAAAATTTTCCCGGAAACGATCTCAAGTTGCCCTCATAGTCGATCAAACGAAGTTTGATCGACGCATTTAGATCATTGGGCTCTTGTGTTTGGTTTACAGGATCCAAGATAAAAAGGATAATTTAACTTATGCGGAAACATTAAATTATACCTTTCTTCGGACTGTTGTGAAGGATGAAGTTTGTACCCGAAGACCTCTTGATCTTCTGCTGTATTCCTCTCCTCTTTTCGAACGTTGTGTGGGCAACGATCCTTCAAAAATTTCTCCACCAGAATTCTCCTCTCCGATGGCTAGCAAACTTTCCTTCCTTCTCTTTGTGAGAAGAGAAGAGGAAGAAAAAGAGGTTGGCTACCGAGAGTCTCGGCCACCAAAGGTTTATTTCGTGTGTCTCTAAAACCCATTGCAAGCCTCCTCTTTTATAGCCTAGCCATCTCACAAACTTGGTATGATTTGTATCATAAATATGGTATGATTTAAATCATAAACTTGGTATAATTATAATCAAATCAAATCTTCTTTTCCAGATTTGATTAGAAAAATCATAACCAATTTTGTCTGCGGAAGAGATAAAATTATGATTCTAATCAAATCAAATCTCATCCAGATTTGATTCTAATCAAATCAAATCTAATTATCCAGATTTGATTTCTAATCAAATCTCATTCAGATTTGATTCTAATCAAATCAAATCTCATCCAGATTTGATTCTTATCAAATCAAATCTCATCTAGATTTGATTAGAAAAATCATAATTAATTTTCTCTGCGGAAGAAAATTAATAATTTCGTAACGAAAATTTTAATCGGAATTTCTTAACAAAATTTTTCTCCGGAAAAATAATTTCAGAAATTCTTAAAATTTCCTATCCGAAATTTCATATAATTTTCTTAAGTGGATACGAGGTTTTATCCAGAGGCTACAGCAGGGACCTAGAGGAGAAATTGGTTTTGGTCTCCCGATAGGCTTAAGCTTCCCATGTTCTTTACCGAACATATAGCTTAAGTCTATCAATAATAACTCATTCCACTAGAGAGTTATTATTGCACTACCGCACCAATCCCATATTATAATATGGGCTCCTTCTTACTACAAGTACATTAGTCTCCCTGTGTTTAAGATATCGTATGTCCGTCAATTAAATGAGTTACTGACAACTCGAATTTAATCGACATCTTTTCCAAGAGTAGTACCACTCAACCTTATTATCATGCGGACAAGGTCCACCTGCAGGGTTTACATGATAATCCTTATGAGCTCCTCAAGGGGACATCATCAGCCTAGATTATAGGACACAGTTTCCTTCTGTAATCAACAACACACCATGTACATAATACTTCTTCCCAACTCATCGAGCCTTTTGATCTATCGTTCTAAATCTCACCCTTTGATGAATTAAAGAAGTACATACTAAGCACATGTGTTTGTTATTACATCGGGATTAAGAGCATGTACATCTATAGTAACAGAGGTTTAGTTCGATTATATAGTCAGTATAAATCGAACAATCCTCAGATGGTCCTGCTCAATACACACTTAGTGTACTAGTGTAATTCTATAGTCAAGACAGACTAAGACCAAATTACACTACAACCACTCTAATGGTTTGTCCAATCCATTTTGGTTGTGAACACTGTTTATAATCTATAAGTAACTGATAACATGGTCTTCTGTGTGTGACTCCGCACACCATGTTAATCTACAATATAGATTAAATGGACACTTGCATAAAAACTAAATGTAAATTTTTGACTAAATGTGATTCTTATTTCAGAATGTTTATTTACACAGCTAGGATTCTGGTATAAATCCCAACATCTAAGTTTCTTCATGAGGAAGAAGATAGAACATGGATTGGGGAGGAGGATTAGGTTGGGGTATTAAATAGCAATTTTGTAACTAAGTTCATAATTTTTAAAAATTTAAAACTAGGTTCCATTGAGTGCAAATATAGGAGGAAAGTTTGAAAAAGTTTGGGATTTGTCATGAGGAAGAAAAGGGAGGGTGATGGTGTTGCTTCATGAGTAATAACATAGAACACGGATTGGGGAGGAGGATTAGGTTGGGGTATTAAATAGCAATTTTGTAACAAAATTCATAATTTTTTAAAATTTAATACTAGGTTCCCAATTTTTTCTAAAAATGATAAATAATTTAACATTCTCTTACCATGTCGATCCCTTTCAACTTGGCTGGGCAATTCAGTGTATGACAAGTTAGAAACTTTGTAGTTTTTTGTTAAATGCCATGAAGTTATGATTTATTTCTATCTTTTTTTCCCCTCTTGTCAGAGTTAAAAGAAATGACTTGTGTGAATAGGAGAACTAATTTCAGTTCCATTAAGAGATGACATGCAACATTCATGGCCCTCTTTTTTTCTCAATGAAAAATTTGATGCGAGGTTTCCTTAATAAAACATTTGATGGGGAGACAATTTTAAGCAATATCATGAGAGATTGTTCTTCTCTAAGATTTAGATGTCTAGTGAATGACACTTTACTGACCTCTTCAAACTTTGAGCTAAAGAAAAAATTATGTTTGGCGGACGTAACAAAGGTGTATGATGATATGGAAGATATTAAGTGATTATCTGAAAAGAACCACTGACATTGATCTTTTCTTTTTCCCTCTCATTCTCTTCCTTTATTTAATGGTGATACCCTTTTTTTCCTTTTTTGAAATATTATGATTAAATTTCAAGATGACCTTGTAAGATAGTTCTAAAAATCACCTCATTATGCTTCATTTACTCGATCACTTTGCTGTGCCCATAAATTCATGCTCTAAATTCTAAGAAGCAAATTATATGAGCATGCTAGTTCTGTGGACTAATATTTTTTTCACTTCTTTTTTTCCCATTTGATGTTATCTTTTGTTATCGAGTATCCTTTCATTGCATCTTTGTGTCACAGGATGAAAAGAAAAATGAAGTGGTAGCTATTTATTCTTTGGATGCTGAATTTACCAAGCCACTATGGGTATTTGGCATCAGTTCATATGATTTTGTTTGGAAAGATTTGAATAGTAGCAAAATTATCTGCACTTACAGGTTTCTAAATTCATTTGTAAAAGTACACCCTACTTTTATACTGACTTTTGGGGCCTTTGGATATTTGTCTGTGCTTTTAGTATGATCAGAATAACTTTTGGCTTTGCAGGCAAAATGGGATGTCATTCCTTGGAATCTTGGATTATGGTACAAATTGGTTCTCCTTGCTTGATATTCACCTTACTGATATTAGAAACTTAGTAAGTTTATAATTTTTTACCATTAATTATATGGTTCTCTTGCTGTTCGAATTAAGATACTTGTTCCTTACCTGACGATTTTTTTCATGGAACTTTTGAAATTTGCATTAACTGATAATCGAATGCCCTCTAACAAGTATCAGGAGCATTTACAACATGATATGCACCCCTCAAAATAATATACAATTAAGTTAGTTACTACTAAGGTACCAAGTTTTAACATATTTGTTTAGGTATCAAAGTTTGATACATTTTGGTTTTAACAGGTCAGTTGTGGCTCTTGTTTATATGTTGAAGGGGCATCTACAACCCATCCACTATCGATTGTCAAGGTTTGACAGTGTGTCATTTAAATTTTTTAGCATAAATGTGATTACACTTACACCAGGATTAGCTGCTCTCTACATGCTTTTACTTGATCAGGTGAATCTGGATGTGAACCAATCAAATGCAACTAAATCTTCAGTACTTTGGTCTTCCTCCCCAGATGCAACAAAATATGATTCATACTTCAGCTCTCCAGAAGTTATTGAGTTTCCAACTGAGCATCCTGGTCAGAATGCTTATGCATACTTTTACCCTCCTTCCAGTCCCACCTACAAAGCATCCTTAGATGAAAAACCACCATTATTGCTTGAAAGCCATGGTTTGTACTTTAATTATTTCTTTTCTCCTTATATATACACATACACACACATATTCTTTTAAACTGCTACCCCTTAGTTTTGTACATTTTACTTGCTATCTTTGTCACTTAAATATTGAGCTGGGAAATGCATTCTTTGTACAATGTGTTTGTCATTGGATTTCTGCAGACGAATAAGGTGGGAATGGAGGCATGAATAGGATCTGGATCTAATAGGAGTTTAGTAGTCATAAGCATTCTTTTTACAATGTGTTTGTCATTAGATTTCTGCAGATGTATAAGGTGGTAATGGAGGCCTGAATAGGATCTGGATCTAGTAGGAGTTTAGTGGTCACGGCTAATAAACTCAAAATGTCCCTAATGTCAGCATTTTGTTTATACATGTAAATGAATGGTTGAAGCGAAGAAGAGAATTTAGAGTCACATGTGATAGACCAATTTGGTGATTTGTGGGCTAATGAAATTTTTTTGTAAGTTTTAATGAGCAATCATTGACATCACATCATGCTTAGAATTAGATCTACTTTTATATAATTGTCACCCCGTTTGAATGAGCAATCAACTATATCCAAAGTGTTTCAATCCCCCATCAACTATATCCAAAGTGTTTCAATCCCAGGTTACATTCATTTATCTACAATTAGGTCTCACTTGCTATAAATTAGAGATGATTTAGGTTGTGAGTTGGACTTTGGGAACACTCAAAAAAAGAACAATGCTGCTGTTGTTCAGGAGCAATTACATATAGCTCCAATAAATGATAAAAATGAGATAAAACATCTTAAGATGTTAAGATGGTATATAGATATATTCAAAAGTGATCAATGAATTATAGGTAGGAAAGTTGAATCAACTAGAACTGTAGATTTGAGGTAAAAGAAGCAAAAGAACAGTTAATATAATAGAAAATGACGTAAGAGTTTTGAATATTACTTATTATGCGGCTTAACATATATACAATGGAGAGATATGGTCCATGTAGCCGATACTAAATGGTTCGTGGTTGATTTGGCGTCGTTGATGATGATAAGAGTATCAAATTCATTTGATTTACTGAGTTTATACTTGATATGTTAAATTCATTTCATTCAATGAGGTTATGCTTCTTAGTGATGAATTTTCTGGATTATGTACCATTTGAATATCATGATCTCGTGCTTGTTGCTTCTTAATGTAAGATAGGGAATCCATAGGCATAGGATCCTGATGTGAGCTTATTGATGTGTTCACTTTGTAGTGCAACAAGCACATCATGATTGAAACAAGTTGGCCGAGTGTCAAAGTGCAATGCTTGTAGAATATCCTAAATTGACAAAAAAGACTTATATTCTTAAAATCTAGTGCTGAAATTTCTGTGAAAATCTGATCTGAGTGTCTATTTTGATAAAAACTTACAACGTTTGGTCTCTTAACAATCTTGCAGTAGGGCCCACAGGTGAAACAAGTTCTGGACTGAATCTTAAAATCCAGTACTGGACTAGTCGAGGCTGGGCTTTTGTGGATGTCAACTATGGAGGAAGTACTGGTTGTATATCTGAACTCTCTTGTTTTTTTTTTCCTGTTATCATGCTGAACTTCTTCTGAATGTTTTACTTAACTCTATTATTTTCTAGTACCATATATTAATGGGTGCTTACTGCTTTGGCAGTTTGATTTTAGTAGCCAGTTATAATGGATTTTATCCCATCAAAATTGCCACCTAAAATTTCATGGTGTTCATTTTTTTTTAGAACTTGTGGTTTGTAGAATCCAAGTTTAAGGAATTTTCATTTTATTGATTAAACTAAATGGCTTTACAGGTTATGGGAGAAAATACCGAGAAAGAGTTCTAGGACAGTGGGGTATTGTTGATGTCAATGATTGTTGCAGCTGCGCTAAGTTTCTGGTATCTCTTTGGCTGCTCTTTCCTATATTAATTAAACATAACCACTTGATTTAGAGTCAAGGAAATGAATAGCTTTCTTTTCAAGGTAGAATGTGGGAAGGTAGATGGAGAACGACTTTGTGTAACTGGAAGATCAGGTGGGGGATACACCACATTAGCTTCTCTTGCTTTTAAAGAGACGTTTAAAGCTGGTGCTTCTTTGCATGGGGTAAGGCACTATTCTATTTAGTTTTACTTTGATCCAAGGTGTCACAGGTAACCTTCTTATGTTTAATCGTATTGTTTTTATTCTACTTATTTATTCCTATGTTCTTGGCAATAGCTATTCATTTTTTTCCTCCAGATTTTAAAGCATGACTCTATTCTTTTATTAGTTCCATTTCTATTGTCATAATGAACTAATTTCAAATGACCGTGACCTCTTTGCCCAAATCTCCACCTGCAAGCTTTCAGCAAAGGGATATGTGCGTGTATTATCACTGAAATTGCTGTTGCAGAATCAAACAATTACATGTATTAGTGTGACACTTTGACTCGTGATATCTTGAGCAAGCATAGTTTTATAACTAAATTCCTAACTAGTGGACCATTCTAGTTTCTTCTTATCGTTCAGAACTTAAGGGGAAGCATCATAATATTGTGAACTTTCAATTGTATGTAGATCTTAGTTTAAATAAATAGAAGAAAAACTTGATATAGTGGTAACTGTTGTTGATTATTTGATTGACCAAACACTGCTCGCTTTTTGATTCTTGAGCAAAATTCTTTCTGCATGTCTCCGTACTCCCCAACTACAGATGATCGTGCTACAAATATCCTTGTGATTTTTCTTTGAGTTTGCGGATTCCTGTATGTTCTTGCAAGTGGTGTACCTTTTTTATGAAAAAACTATATGCCATTTTTAATCTTTTCTGACATGAACTAATTATTCACATTTTTGTGTTGTATATCACCTCAACCAATATTCACTTTCTTGCTGTCGCTTTTAAGGTACCCGATTTGTCTCTGTTGAAAGTAGAAACTAGCAAGTTTGAATCCCACTACTTTGATAATCTTCTTGGTGAGTTCATTATGTTGAATTAGATTGTTGAACACATTTCTGACTGCAATGGACAATACACGTACGGTTTGTCCTTTCTTCTGCTACTTACAGGAGATGAGAAGGCGTATCTCGAACGGTCTCCCATTAACCATGTTGATAAGTTCAGCTGCCCAGTGATTTTGTTCCAAGGCTTAGATGATAAGGTATTAATTTAAACTACCACTTTTATTAGCAATTCTGATTATTTAAGGACGTATCCATGGCCCCTCAAAATCCTGACTACCTTCTGATTTTGTATACAGGTTGTGCCACCTGTTCATGCTCGTATGATGTACAAGGCTCTCAAGAACAAGGGCTTGCCTGTCGCTTTAGTTGAATACGAAGGAGAACCGCATTGGTTCACAAAGGTGATCCATGTAGACTTTGATTTCACTTTCAGGCTTTGAGTTGCTGATGCATTGATTTTTGCCACAGCCTGAGACCATCAAATTCACACTGGAACAACAGATGGTATTCTTTGCTCGTTTAGTTGGGCACTTCGAAGTTGCAGATCCTATCACTCCGATCAAAATTGATAACTTTGATGAGCAGTGATTTTAATTATATTATGCAAACGTCCATGGAGAAATTAACTAACCTCGAAAAGTTTGGGAAAATAAAATGCAATTTGATGTTCATGATGTAAAAGTGAGACGATTCAGAAATAACATGTTATGATGTGGTTATGAAGTGTAAACATGAACTTTTGTCTTGAGGATCGAGTAATTATTCTCCTTCTATTGTGGCAAAAGGTGAATGGTTACTTTAGCCGTCCTGATCCCATACATTTTATTCTAATGCAGCGGTTCTTTTGCATGGGGAGGTCTACATCTAGTGAGGCATTTGACATCCGTGGGGGTTGATCCCTAGATCTTAATTATTCTCGTTCCATGATCCATAAAACAACAGACTTAGGATTCCTTTTCATCAAATTTAGGATTGAGGAAGCATCCAATTTTGTAGAAGTGGTTTTATACAGTAAAATCAGAGGAGTCCTAAGAATCTATTAGTATTGATTAGTGAAGTATCATTATCATAAGTCTTATAATGAATTTGTAATAAATTTTATCGAGTTTTTATGAGTTTAAAAATTTATCATTTTTAATTTACATTATTGAATTTAGATCCAATGACATAAATATATTAAGGAAAGCTTCTAAAAGTATATTGATTTTGATTTGAAGTGATTTAGAGTTTAAATTGACTGATAGGAAGGGTATTTTTGGAATACACTAGATGATTAGAATATTATGAAAATTAGATATGCGAAATGATAAATTTTGAAATCTACATGCACAGTTAAAATGTCGTTCTTTGTATCCCTCGCATAGGATCGATCGTTTGTAGACTCTTTGGGCTACTCGATATTTTTAAATCCGTAATCATCCCATAGCAACGGTCATTTAACGACTCTCTGATCACTCAATATTCTTTAAATCCCCAATCATCACATAACAATAGTCGTTTGATGGTTCTTTAGGTTATTAAGTATTCTTTATATTCCTAATCATCGCATAGTAGTGGTGGTTTGACGACTCTCTAGGCTACTCGATATTCTTTATACGATATCTTACTAGACTACACATGTAAATTTTAGGACTTCTAATTTCGCATACCTAACTTTCATAACACATAAATCACATAACATATTCTCGAAATACTCTTCTTTCTTTTTAAGTCAATCAATTAATTTTGGACGAAACTGACTGATATACTTTGAGAACTCCAAATCACATCGAGCCAAAATCAATATATCCATGAAAGCTTAATGTATTTATGCTATTGGATCTAAATTCGATAGTATAAATTGAGAGCCTATCTTCATATTTTTTACTTTATCCATTTAAAAATTCACCATTCTAAATTTACACTATCGAATTCAAAAGCATAGATATGTTAATGATGTTTTCAAAAATATATTGATTTTGATTTGAAATGGTTTGGAGTTTTCTATGTCCATTAGTCATTTTCAAACAAAATTGGCTTATGAGCCTACGCCATTTTAAAATTTACAAGTTTGATATTTTTTGAACCAGAAAAGTCATAGAACTCATTGGTGGTGTTAATTAGTGAATATCATTTTCCTATCCTTTATAATAAATTTGTGATAAATTTTATTAAATATTTATAAATTTAAAAATTCATTGCTCCTAATTTACATCAAATTCATATTAGAATGCATAAATATATTAAGCAAACTTTTAAAAAAATATTAATTTTGATTTGAAGTGATTTAAAATTTTTAAATCTATTAGTCAATTTCGGGTAAAATTAAAATGGATTGATGTTTGATCTATATTATTCAAAAATTTAATAGTTTAATATTTTTTAAATTAGAAAAGTCTTAAAAATTAATTGATGATATTAATTAGTGGGGATATTATTCAAGATTTTATAATAAATTTTAAATTTAAAAATTTACTGTTCTTGTACTTTTATAATAAATTTAAATGTCGTTCTTTATATACCTAATCATCGCACAGCAGCGTCCGTTTGACGGCTCTTTGGCCACTCGGTATTCTTGATTTTGATTTAAAATGGTTTGGAGTTCTATGTGTCCATTAATCATTTTTAAACAAAATTGGCTTATGGGCCTACGCTATTTTAAAATTTAAAAGTTTGATTTTTTTTTAACCAGGAAAGTCATAGAATTTATTGATGGTATTAATTAGTGAGTATCATTTTCTCATGCTTTATAATAAATTTGTGATAAATTTTATTAAATATTTATAAATTTAAAAATTTATTACTCCTAATTTACATCAAATTCATATTAGAATGCATAAATATATTAAGCAAACTTTTAAAAATATATTAATTTTGATTTGAAATGATTTAAAATTTTTAAATCTATTAATAAGCTTCAGATAAAATTAAAATCGATATTGATGTTTGATCTAATTATTCAAAAATTTAATAGTTTAATATTTTTTTAAATTAGGAAAGTCTTAAAAATTAATTGATGATATTTATTAGTGAGTATTATTCAAGATTTTATAATAAATTTTAAAATTAAAAATTTATTGTTCACGGTATTGTTATAATAAATTTAAATGCCGTTCTTTATATACCTAATCATCGCACAGCAGCTAGCGTCCGTTTGACGGCTCTTTGGCCACTCGGTATTCTTTATAGGCCGCCTAATCATCGCAGAACCACTGTAGTTCAACGGCTCTCTGGTCGTATTCTTTATATGCTTTCATGTGCCTGATCATCGCATAACAACTGTAGCTCAACGGCTCTCTGGTCACTCGATCGGTATTCTTGATATGCTTTCATGTGCCTGATCATCGCATAGCAGCGGTCGTTTGACGGCTCTCTGAGCTACTCGGCATTCGGCGCTGCACGAGGCATCGCCTGATCCGGCGCATTCTACCTTTCACTGCCATGGCCGCTGCGTCGACCACGACGTCGTCCTTTGCCGACGCCGCCGAGAAGGTTACCGCGCCTTATGGCTCTTGGAAGTCCCCGATTACCGCCGACGTCGTCTCCAGGCCTCGCAAGGAGCTCGGAGGGATGGCCGTCGCTGGAGATGGCCGGCTTGTTTGGATCGAGAGTCGGCCCGACGAAGGAGGGTCAGTGGAGGGTTTACCTTTCGATTTGCTATCATTTTGTCATGATTCGAGATCGTGTGAAGCATTTCTAATTTATCTTTAGCCTAGGTTTTAACTTGTGTTCTAAACCCTGTTATGCCATACGGATATAATTGAAGATTCAATAGTCAACTAGGTGACTTGTGGTGTGGTCGCACAATGAGGCCTGGATAAGGCAACACGCTAGAACTCTAAGGGTGAAAAATTATTTTTGCTACAAATGCTTGCTGCTTGACCTTCCATATGCTGTGAATCACTAAAGACTGCTCTTTTTATAAATTGTTTAAGAAAGTGGCAGTTGGATTTGTGATGGTTCTCCACTTTGTAAGCAAGTGTTCATTTCCTGTCTATGGTTTGGATGGAAAGCTGCAGAATCAGCAACATACATTAGTCTAGTTCGACAACCTAGATGTGATTTTCAAACATTCTTAAGGCTATTAAGGAGTCGAGAACTGACTTTAGTGTGCTAGAAGCAGCCTTGCCTAATTGTATGCTAAGCTTTTGCAGCACTTGTTTGTTAGACTCAAGGTGGTAGGGATAGGTTGGTTCCTTCTCAAATCAAGAAATTTGGCGATGATAGGATTTTGCACTGATATTGGCATGATGTAGCATTGTTCCACAAGAATAGTTTGGCGCTTGTGGCTCCAAAACTGCCAACAAATGGGAATGGTATTAAGTTACAAGTCATAACAATGCTCAATACACATACATTGCCTTTATGTCTTCATTTCCTCATCCCAACTACTTTTTCGTCATTAACTTGCTTTGTGTATCAATACTTGATGTATCGTATTATTAATTTCTTTTCAGGGTCTGTTTACCTTCTGTACATATTTGATTGGATGAGTAAATACCACTCATTATTGTGTAATTTTTAATTAAAGTTGCAATTGTTGAGTCCAAACTAGCCGTTTCCAAGTTGAGGACGATCTAAATTCAAAATCATCCCACTGATCGGATGCCTCTCTTTGCATCATTTTTTTTATAAATATATGATATTCTAGAAAACTCAAGTTAACATTGCAATTTCTCACATGTTTGTCATCTGAACTACTAACTACATTATGCATTCAGGCGCACTGTGCTTGTTAAGGAATCAGCAAGTATGGAAGAAAAACCAATGGATATCATACCTCCAGAGTTTGCACCAAGGACGTTGGCCCAAGTGTTTGGTGGCTGTGCTTTTGCTGTACTGAACGATACAGTTATTTTCTCAAACTGCAAGGATCAACGGTTATACAAATTAACTATTGGAAGTATGACTATTACTCCTCTTTTTTTGCCTTGTTGGTCCTTTTAGACGTTTCTCTGCTTTTTGTTTAAAGGCATTTTCATGGATGAAAAACTAAGAACATGAACTTAAAAGTGATTATGTCAGTGTTTTGGTTTACTTGCTCCATAAAAGGATACAAAACACCACATAGAACAAACTGGGCAATTGTCATTAGGGCTACCATAATTTGTCTAAAACCTTTACGTTTTTCTGTATGCATGGTGCATCAGCAGAAAAAGGTTAATACTATTATATTTCTTATTTAATTTAATAGTCTGATAAACATTACAAGATATATCTGTTCACTTCTAGCAGGTTCTGCACCAATACCAATTACCCCTGACTATGGTGGAACTTTAGTCTGTTATGCTGATGGCAGTTATGATCCTCACTTCAACCGCTATCTTACTGTCATGGAAGGTCTGTTACAGTCTAATTTAGAAACCTTTTTTGTTGGACATTTTGGTAGTCAAAATTTTGTTTTACAAATCAACTGTTTATCTTCTATTGATGCATGTTTTTGTTACAGATCACCGGAAAGGTAGCTTGAACAACCCCAGTACTATAATTGCTTCTATAGATCTAAATGCTATAGGTATTAATGGTAAGCCATTTTAATTTCGCTTCACTAGACACTTGCTTACAATGACAAAAATTCAAGCATTTTTTTGTTTTCTGAATCATGTACTAAAGAACCAAAGGAATTGGTTGTTGGCAATGATTTCTATGCCTTTCCGCGGGTAGATCCAAATGGGAAGAGAATGGCATGGATAGAGTGGAGCCATCCTAACATGCCTTGGGACAAAGCTGAACTTTGGGTTGGGTATTTCTCTGAAAATGGGTGAGTATTGTGCTGGTTGTTATTATATTAGGCATATATACTTCTACTCTAGTTGCTTGGAAGGCTTTGCAACTTTTGTACTTCTGAACTAGCATTTCCAATAAAGTAGGAAAGAGTTGCCTTGCTGGTATCTTCCTATCATGCTAGATGGGTACGTTGATGCTGGGCAAAAAAGTGAAGACAAATAGAATAGAGTATAAGGAAGCAAAGAGGGAGATTAGAGAGAGGAGGAGAATAGATGGAAAAAGAAGAGAGAATAAGAGATCTGTGAAAATAATTTCATTAATATCTCACTTCACAACCTAGGTTCACTTATATAGACTTTATGCTAAAAAATAAAGGTAATAAATATGGAGTTTGCCATGACCCTTGCCAATTATAGCATTGCATACAGTTCAATGATGAGATAAGATTCATGTAGCCAATTTTATATAGTTGGGCAAACATTGTCTGTGCTATGTATGGATACCCTCACCAATTGATTCATACATTAATTACCATAGCAAAAAAATATATAAAAGGAACAAATTCTGAGAAAACATTTGAAAACATCTGTACTCTGTATCACATGCCCTTGTGGTCATCAATTAGTCATCCTAGAGAATGATGCACTCTGATCTTACATGATAATTGGCCTGCATCAGTTTATTTATTCTGGTATTACTCTTGGACATCTACTAATAAACTTTGTACTTGCTGAACCAGAGTCGCTTCATACTTGCAATATTCAATTATGTTATCATTTATTAAATAATCAACAACTTATCATCCATGTATGAATTAGCATTACTGGTACCCTTGAATTATATAGTTCGATTCATAATTTCATATCATCATTTTCTAATTTACATGGAAATTCTTGGACA
>NC_133874.1:11075859-11083982 GCF_044706935.1 Curcuma longa
TTGCTACCGTAATCGAGCGATTACGGTTATACTATTTATTGGATAAATATCAATTTACTATTTGAGTACACATTCCATATTTATTTGATTGGATCTTAAACTCAAATACTGAATGTCCGCAATACAATTCATAGCATGAGAGAATTTGTGATTGGATCACAACTCGTGATCATCTCTACATGTGCAATTATGAATGTATTAAAATTATTTCTAGTTGAGGAATTGATGAGCATGGACATCATCGATTCTATCGAGACTAGCACGTTTTGAACTCCTTGAATAGCCAAGCAGCTGATCTCACTACTGTCGACCTTAGATATTGAGAGTTAAATGTGGATGGTGGTTAAAGGTAACCAGTTCATTGGAGTAACTTACTTTAAGACTTCATATGGTTTGATATATATGTCGATGAAGATCTCAGTGCAGCTTAAGTGCGAGTTTCCTTTGACTTGCGATATTCAAGTCACCTTGGTCACAGAGGCTTATACTTTGACATCTTAAGCAAGCATCTCCGAGGAGGTGTGGACCCGAGATGATTGAGTATAAGTCAAAGTGATTGAAGGTGTTTGAATAGCCCATAGAGGATTCACCACTCCTTAAAAAAGGAGACGTATACCTTGCGACCGCTTGTCAAGATATTGTTACTAAAAGTCTTTGGCCAAAGTATTACATGTTAAGAGTACGGTACTCTTGGACACATGTACAAGTAACTTGAATCCACAGGACAAGAAAGCAGCTTGGGCTAGGTGTGACGTAGTCAGCCTAGTGGAGACCGACACATAAACCATGTCCTGAACCAAGCGGGTATAAGACGGTGAAAGGAACGAGACACGATTCAGTGTAGCCGCACAAGGGTTTAGAAGATGTTTTGGAATCAACATTGATTTTTCAATCAATTGGAGATCATGATGTACTACTAGGTGCCACTCATGATCGTTTCGTAATTAATTATTAATTACGGATGACTAACATAGCCGAGAACCTATTGGATCACACGCACTATAAATTCTCCAAAGGACTTAAAACGAGTGTGAGAATTGGATTCTCAGGATGAGAGAAATAAAGTCTGGTTGACCAGATAAAGGATAATATGATAGAATTCATCTTACGAAGATGAAACGAACGAAACTGATTTCGTTCAAATCAGAGGTCATTTGGTTATTGAACTAAATGATTCGATTTTGAATTGAAATTGAACAACTTGGTTTGGTTCGCGATAGAAGAGATTTTGGCAAAATGGAATAGATGAAAAACTTCATCTTTGAAGATGAAATGAACAAAACTGATTTGAATCAAATCGAAGGTCATTTGGTTATTGAACCAAGAACTAACCCGGTCTAGTTTGTTTTGGTATTCTCTGGTTCAAACAGATTTAGGGTTTTTTAGGCTATCGGGTTTCTTTTTTCCATCCACGCCGCAAAGCCTAATTACTATAGCTCCTCAAATACATAGGATCGCGATTTTGCTCCTGTTGACTCTTCATCACGGCGCGACAAAACAGAGTTGGGCTCTCTGTTCTTCTTCCTCGCGAAAATGCTGCCCAAACCCTAGCGCTCCCTTGCTCCACCATAGCCTCGGGCAACCGCTGCTTTCCTATTCCGCTGGTGGCTGACGATGTCTGCTTGCCAGTCGTTGTTTGTCACCGGCAGTGTGGAGGTGGAGAAATCTAGATCGAGCGCTGCTAGGAGACCGCCGGAGAAGCAAGGAGTTCGCTGACCGCTGCCTGCCGCTCGGTTGGTGGCCGACCATCTCCACTCGCCATCCACACTACTGGGAGGCCTTCAGAGAAGTGAGGTGTTTCAGCCGCGTTGAAGAGGGCAGCACCTGCCATCCCCTGCTCCGATCAGTCGCTTGCTCTACTCATTGCCGTCGGAGAGGAAGAAGAAGCTTCTTCATCCAGGAGATGCAACGTCGGAGAGCAATCGCTTGCTCTGCTCACTGCCGCCGGATTACCCTTTTCACTACCGCCAAAGAGGAAGAAGAAGACTTGTTCTTCTTCATCCACGAGAAGAAGCAGGAAGACTCTATTGTCAATGTTCTTCTTCTTCGGTTCCTCGACTCTGTTTCAGCCATGCGGGAGAGGAGGAGGAGGTGGTCGAAGAAACTAGAGATCTGCTAGTTCCTCTGTTTTGGCCACGTGGGAGAGGAGAGAAAATTGTATTCTATGATTTTGTGGTCGTGGTTGTATGGGAGAGGAAAGAAGAAATCCTATTTTGTTTTTTTTTCTCGAAGCGATTTATGAAATCGTTGCCGGAATATTATTCCATCATCATTATCGGAAAGAGTTTTCAGTTGTTTGTCCTAATCGATGGTCAATGGTTAACCATTGATAAACAACATCAGGAATACGATTCTTGATGATAGTTAGAAAGCTCCGGAATGATCACGACAAACATTGTTGCATGATTTCCGGAATAAGGCTTATCTCGATTCGATCGTCATCGATCATCGGCTAGTACCGAAGACGATGACACGACTCATGGCTTCCGAAGTTGTCCAAACTGTAGCTTGGTGATAACTGCCTATTTGATCGGGTAAATTAGGATCATATTGGGCTAATTTTGATTATATTTCATATCATGAATCGGGCTTTTAATTGTTTTTCTATCTTGGATTAATTGTGGTCTTCATTCTATTTTCTATTATTTTGAGGTATTTATCGATATTAATTTGTGGTAAGTTAATTGGCAGGAAATTAGGATGAAGATAATGAATTTTGGAGGATTAAATTGCAAGAAATCAAGCTTGGCTTCAAAGATGGTTCGAATTGGAATTTAAATTGACTTAATCAGATCAAATTGATTCAACCCACATTTAGTCAATTCAGCCAGCCCAAACCCAAAAGATCAGATTCAAGCCCAAGAGCCCGGCCCAATTAGCTGGCTCAATCTCAATCTAGCCAATCCTATACTGTTCAGCCCATTCAACTCAGCCTGGCCCAAATAAAAGCCCGGTTCAATTTCAATTCAATCCGATCGGGTTCATTGGCCGGTTCAAGTAAGGTTCAATACAGCCGGTTCATCACGCGGTTAAAAGGAAAAGGTTAGGGTTCGCAATCGAGGGGGTTCGGCATCGCGGCGACTGTGCTTTCATTCCTTCTTCTCCAATCGCGATTCACTGAGCTCCCCGTCATCCCTTTCTTCTCCATTGCTCCATTGCTTCTACCTTTCTTCTCCGATCATCCACGAGCAGAGCCGGCCGGAGTTGCGTGGACGAACACTGACTCTCCGCACTTATCTCCACCGCGAGCGGAGCGCTCCGGTGTGAGTTCTTCTCCTCCTATCAGCTGAGCTCCGCCACTGTGAGCGGTTGTTCCAGCGCGTGCGACGCCGGCAACAGCTCTCCTCCGCCTCCACAGAAGATCCGAGGGGTAGCCGATTATCCCTGGCGGCGATTGTAGCAAGGAAAACCGGTCTCTGGCGGTGATTGTAGCAGAGAACCTCCGGTCATCTTCGACTTCCACCGTCACTGGAAAAGGACAGGTAAGCGGGTGTTGATTCTCTGTTTTTAATCCCTAGCGGCGATTGTAGCAGGTGTTGGAGCAGAGGTTAAGGATCCGGTTGCTTCGTTCTCTCCGATGTACTCTTGCTGGCGGCGATTGTAGCAGCGAGAACCATTGTCCCCTTGGCGTGACTCTACCGAAGTTCTGGTCTCCTCTGTTCTGTGTTGAATGGGGAATCCACCATCCGCATACTTCCCTTGTTTCTCCTTCCTTCAGTTGGTGTCGGCGCCAGTGAGGGAAGATATAACCCTAACCCTAGTTCTAACCTATTTCATCTGTTGTTTTCTTGCTGTTTGTACTTGAATCAATCAAAACCCCCATTATTCTTTGCTCTTGTTGTTTGTTGCGGCTGAAATTGAACAGGATGTGTGTTTAATCAGTTTGAATTGAATATCAATTGTGAACTTATGTTCTTCCTGTATGTATCAATGGATTATCTCATAATATCAAAGGGTGATCTTGTGTTGTTGCAAAATGGCTCAATATTTAGTTCTGTTTTGTTGAAGTGTTAAAATGTGTGTCAAATGGAACTTTCGGTTGTATGTTTTGTTGCATTAGAATGTTGAATGTGAGTTAGATGTTGGATGATTGATTGGTAAAGAAGCATGCAAATTGTTAACTTGTAGTGTTTGGAATTTTACTAAAGTGGTAGTTATTGGAACCGGTTATGTGAAAGATTGTGGTGAGTCATGTGCACATGAGCTGTTGTATAATAAATGAATGCATGTAGTATTAGTGTTTGATGTTTTTAATTCTGTGTTGTATGCTTTGTAAAATGATTGTACATTATAATTGTGTTGTATAACCAATTTGTGATTAGTGTAAAGTTTATATGGGTTGTTTTGCAATGTATCTTAGAATTTGTTTTGTATTCGTTAAAAGTATTGTATATGTTGTATAATGCATGATGTAGAGTTTCTATTTTCTGTTGTATGATGTTGGCTTATGTTTGTTTGTCAAGTAATTCGTGTTGTTGTATGAATTAATCATGTTTGTTTGTATATTGTTGTCTACATTTATGTTCATATAATTCATGTTTAGCTATGTTTGTAAATTAATTTGTAGATTGTAGAATAGTTGTGGTTTATTCATGTATAGATGTGGATTAATGTGTAAATGTGTTAAACTTGTTGTATATTATTGTTAATAGGATTGTATGTTAATAAACTGCATTGTAGGATTCAATTGTGAATAAATAAGTTGCAGATAAGAATGAATAAAATAAATAAACACCTCGCACCATAGGTCTAGGATAGCTTCCAATCATTGAGTCCAAGAGAGACGACCCGGACCTCTCTATATTACTTTAGCGATAATTAGAGATTTGGTAATAAATAAATAATTAATTTTGATGGGTGTAAGTGACATAATAAATAAGGAAAAATTATATAAATAAAATATCCCAACAAAACACACCGCATCACTTGGTGTGAATTACCAATAGAGGCAGTTGTGTTGGTATTCAGGACCCATACAAAGGGATATAAAGGAACAACTACGCAGCGGAATATTAAACAAGTCGTACCTTTCCTTGAGATTGTATGGATGAGAGTTTGTACCCGAAAACCACTTGATCTCTCTGTTGCTATTACTGCTCTCCTCTTTTGGACATCGTGTGGGCGACGATCTACCAAGAGAACAACCACCTAAATCCTTCTGGCCTCCAAACCCACCGGCCACCTATAGAGAACCAAGGGCAAAGGGGAAGGCGCCGGCCCTAAAGGGGAACCAAGGCAAAGGGGTGCCTCTCTTCCTCTCTTCTTCCTCTCTTCCTCTCCAAGCCGCTGGCCACCAAGATGATTCTTGGACAAGGAGCGTGGGCCCTAGCTAGAGAAGATAGGAGATGTTGTGTTGGGTGTCGGCCCTAGAAAGGAGAAGAGCCAAGGAGAAAACACCAAGGTGCCGCCGGCCCTAATTAGAGAAGAAGGAGCAAAGGGGCGCCGACCCTAATGAAGGAGAAGGAAGAGCCTAAAGGGGCGCCGACCCTAAGCAAGGAGAAGGAAGAGCCTAAAGGGGCACCGACCCTAAGCAAGGAGAAGTAACTAAGTCGGGCGCCGACCCTAAAGGAAGAACCAAGGAGGATTAAGGGGATAGGGGGCGTCGACCCTAGCAAGAGAGAACCATGGGAATTGTTATGTTTAGGCGCCCCCTCATCCTCCTTTTATAACCTTTCCACCTTAGGAAGTTTAGAAAAAAATAACAGAATTAATAGAAATTCTATTGGGTGAATACAAGATTTTATCTAGAGGCTACAACAGGGACCTAGAGGAGGACTTGGTTTAGGCCTCCTGATGGACTTAGGCTTCATGTGTTCGGCCCGAACACCCAACTCAAGTCCATCAATAATAACTCATACCACTAAAGGGTTATTATTGAACTACCGCACTAATCCCATATTACAATATGGGCTCCTTCTTATTATGAGTGCATTAATCTCCCTGTGTTTAAGATATCGTATGTCCGTTAATTAAATGAGTTATTGACAACTCAATTAATTAACTTTTAATTCTAAGAGTAGTACCACTCAACTTTATTATCATGCCGAACTAAGTCCACCTGCAGGATTTACATGATAATCCTTTTGAGTTCCTCAAGGGGACATCATCAACCTAAATAATTAGGACACAGATTTCTTCTATAATCAATAATACACCATATAAATAGCATTATCTCCCAACTCATCGGGCCCCTTGATTAACGAATAAATCTCACCCTTTGATAAGTTAAAGAAATAAACAAAAAGTATACGCGATTCTTATTTCAAAATAGATGTTCATATAAAAGCTAGGCTTATAGTATACATCCTAGCAATCTCCCATTTATACTAAAAGACTATGATGTCATAAATATTGTCATACATCTAATTCTCATCCCCTCAACATGTCTATCAAAAGCTCTCCCCTCAACATCAGGAATACGATTCTTGATGATAGTTAGAAAGCTCCGGAATGATTGCGACAAATGTTGTTGCTGTTGGGATGTATACAAGAATCCTAGCTATCAATGTAAATAAAACATTCTGAAATGAGAATTACTTTTGGTCAATGTTTGCATTTAGTTTTTATGCAAGTGTCCACTTAATCTATATTGTAGATAAACATGGTGTGCGGAGTCACACACAGAAGACCATGTTATCAGTTCCTTATAGATTATAAACAGTGTTCACAACTAAGATGGATTGGACAAACCATTGGACTGGTTGTAGTGTAATTTGGTCTTAGTCTGGATTGAATTACACTAGATTTATACTGATTGTTCGATTTATACTGACTATATAATCGAACTAAACCTCTGTTACTATCGATGTACATATTCTTAATCCCAATATAATAACAAACACATGTACTTAGTATGTACTTCTTTGATTCATCAAAGGGTGAGATTTAGAGCGATAGATCAAAAGGCCCGATGAGTTGGGAAGTAGTATTATGTGCATGGTGTGTTGTTGATTATAGAAGAAAACTGTGTCCTATAATCTAGGCTGATGATGTCCCCTTGAGGAGCTCATAAAGGATTATCATGTAAACCCTGCAGGTGGACTTAGTTCCGCATGATAACAAAGGTTGAGTGGTACTACTCTTGGATTAGAAGTTGATTAAATTTGAGTTGTCAGTAACTCATTTAATTGACGGACATACGATATCTTAAACACAGGGAGATTAATGTACTTATAGTAAGAAGGAGCCCATAATATAATATGGGATTGGTGCGGTAGTGCAATAATAACTCTTTAGTGGAATGAGTTATTATTGATGGACTTAAGCTGTGTGTTCAGGAGGAACATGGGAAGCTTAAGCCCATCGGGAGACCAAAACCAATTCCTCCTCGAGGTCCTACTGTAGCCTCTGGAAATCCTCGAATCCACCTTCAGGAAGAATTCATGGAGACCTTCGGAAGAATTCTTGAAGACCTCTCGGAGACCTTCGGAAGAATTCTTGAAGACCTCAGAAGACCTTGGAAGACCTCCGGATGAATTCTGAAAAGAATTCTGTGAGAAATTTCGGATAGAAAATTCTATTTATAAAAGAAAATTTCTGAAATTTTATTTAGAATTTTTTCGGGAAAAAATTCGGATAAGAAAGAAATTTTTTATAAGAATTTCCGCTAAGAAATTTCGTCTCTTCTCGTACAAAATTTTATTATAAAATTTTATGAATTAATTTTGTTAAATTAACAAAATATTAATTATGGAATCTCGTTAAATATTAGCGAGATATAATTAAAAGATTTTGTTAAAGATAAGAACAAAATTAATATAATGAAAATTTATTAAAAAGATAACAAATCTTATCCATTAGATTTTTATTAGATTTGTTATAATAAAATATTATAAAAAGATTTATTTCTAAATAAATCTAGATAAGATAAAATTGTTAAGATTCAAGATTTTATTAGATCTTTTCTAACTAAATCTGGATAAGAAAATTTATTAGAATCTTTCTTAAATTTTCATGATGGCTTGGCTGTATAAAAGGAGATTTGGGGGAGGCAAAAGTTACATCAATTAATCTCTTTCCTCCCTTAAGGCCGGCGGCATCAATAGATGTAACGCCCGCCCTTACATAGGGCCCATGACGGACGCTACAGTTACTCTTTTTCTTTATTCATTCATAAGAGTCCT
>NC_133874.1:11084082-11091997 GCF_044706935.1 Curcuma longa
CCTTCACGTAGAAGAACCCCTTCTAAGCTAAGATTCTGGTGTAAAGATCTACTTGCTAACTTTTGTCCACCTCAAGTGGGGGAGTATAGAAGCTCATTTGATCTATCTATGCCAGTTTGAGAATGTTACCATCCTTCACTAGTACTTATATGGAATGAAGAGTCGGGTGTTCCTAACGACCTTAGTCGAGCTAGCACAACAATGATTCAACACTTTGAAGCCAACAAAATGAAGGGAGTCACTCGGAAGTCGTTTCGTCGATTTCCCTTGTACAAAAATTTTTCCACAAGGACGAAACTTTCCAAGCGGCCCCACGGATCGCTAGCTTCTTGTGTTTATTTTCAGGTTCCATACAAAGGTAATTACAACTAATAAAAGCGGAATAACTTAGTTGTACCGTTCACCTTTGGATTGTTGTGAAGGATATGATGACCCCTCGATCTTCTGCTGTATTCCTCTCCTCTTCTCGAACGTTGTGTGTGCAACGATCCTTCGAGAATTTCTCCACCAGAATTCTCCTCTCCGATGGCTAGCAAACTTTCCTTCCTTTTCTTTGTGAGAAGAGAAGAGGAAAAGGAGGTTGGCTGCCGAGAGTCTCGGCCACCAAAGGATTATTTTCGTGTGTCCTCAAACGGGTTGCAAGCCTCCTCTTTTATAGTCTAGCCATCTTCATAAATATGGTATGATTTGTATCATAAATATGGTATGATTTAAATCATAAACTTGGTATGATTGGAATCAATCCGATCGGAGAATTTGGTATGATTTTGAAAGTTACCAATTCGAACCCAGAGGCTTAATCGATCAAGGAATCGATTAAATCTCGTAACTTTTTTCTCATTAAGCCTGGTAATCGATCAGGTGATCGATTACCAGCATGGTAATCGATCAAGTGATCGATTACCAGACGATCTCTCACGGAGCTTGGTAATCGATCAGCTGATCGATTACCAAGGTGTGTAATCGATCAGCTGATCGATTACACTGCTTTGTATGGGTTCGAATGCCTGGTTTCTTCATGAATTCTTCCAAGGTGGATTTGAAAGTTTTTAGAGGCTACAGCAGGGACCTAGAGGAGGAATTGGTTTTGGTCTCCCGATGGGCTTAAGCTTCCCATGTTCTTCACCGAACACACAGCTTAAGTCTATCAATAATAACTCATTCCACTAGAGAGTTATTATTGCACTACCGCACCAAATCCCATATTATAATATGAGCTCCTTCTTACTATAAGTACATTAGTCTCCCTGTGTTTAAGATATCGTATGTCCGTCAATTAAATGAGTTACTGACAACTCAAATTTAATCAACTTCTAATCCAAGAGTAGTACCACTCAACCTTATTATCATGCAGACAAAGTCCACTTGCAGGGTTTACATGATAATCCTTATGAGCTCCTCAAGGGGACATCATCAGCCTAGATTATAGGACACAATTTCCTTCTGTAATCAACAACACACCATGTACATAATACTACTTCCCAACTCATCGGGCCTTTTGATCTATCGTTCTAAATCTCACCCTTTGATGAATTAAAGAAGTACATACTAAGCACATGTGTTTGTTATTACATCGGGATTAAGAGCATGTACATCTATAGTAACAGAGGTTTAGTTCGATTATATAGTCAGTATAAATCGAACAATCCTCATATGGTCCTGCTCAATACACACTTAGTGTACTAGTGTAATTCTATAGTCAAGACAGACTAAGACCAAATTACACTACAACCACTCCAATGGTTTGTCCAATCCATCTTGGTTGTGAACACTGTTTATAATCTATAAGGAACTGATAACATGGTCTTATGTGTGTGACTCCGCACACCATGTTTATCTACAATATAGATTAAATGGACATTTGCATAAAAACTAAATACAAATTTTGATCAAATATGATTCTTATTTCAGAATGTTTATTTACATAGCTAGGATTCTGGTATACATTCCAACACAAAATTCATTGCTTTGAAGACTTTTTCCTCACCTTGTTGAACCATTTCACTAGTTGCAAGAAGTATTAATAGACCTTCTTAAACATATTTAGCCTAAAGCAACTAAAGCAAGAGTCACTTCGAGAATATATTAACCCCTGTAACTTGGGAACCTCTCGAGGTTTCTTTTGGAACACCTAAGATGTTAACTAGTGTCTTCACCTAAGCCATTCGAGATGAAGATTTCTTTTACTCCTTGGTGAAGAGGCCACTGACTAGCTATGGTGAGCTCCTTAATTAAGCAAAGTACATTAATATGGAAGAGGTGCAGTGATTGAGCCATGGATAGAAGGTTGCCACCTGACTAACCGAGAAGATTGAGAAGAAGGTGAAATACCACTTGGCCTTAAGGGTTGAGCTGCCATGATAGTTCATCCTTGCACACCCCTCAAAGTGTCCATGGAGAGGGAACTACAAATATGTGAGGAAACTTAGTCCTCTAGTGCCCTATGCTATGGAAAGAGGGGGGGGGGGGGGGGGGGGGGGGGGGGGGGGAGGTATGGGAAATCATTGTTCGATCCCTTCCACTCCTTCCATTAGGATTCCATCATGTCACCTAGGATTTTTTGGTGCAATCAACTTCTATATTTTGATGTTTGATAATATATTTGATAATTAGTGTCTAGTCAAGGTTGACTAAAAAATATGTATTTAGTGTTGGTGTAGGGAGCACTGGATTATCGAATCTTAGTTTTGATAATGACAAAAGGTTCAAGTTAAATGTGTGATGTTTATTGATGAGCTGATCTAAGTATGCAGGTAACATAGAAAAATTTTAGTTGCAGCTAGGCATAGGTAAGTCCTAGAGGAGACTAGGCAATGGAAGTCCTAGTGAAGACTAGGTATGGAAGTCCTAGTGGAGACTAGACAATGGAAGTCCTGGTCAAGAGGACTAGGCAGGAACACTTGGCAAATCAAGTGCATCAGGTGGAATACTAGGCATATTAGGTGGACAAATGTCTAGCGATGAAAATCCTGAGGGCCAAGGATCGAGGCTAAGTAGAAGTCCAACAAGTCTGGACGACTTGATTGGAAATAGATAAATTCTCCTAAGTGGAGTAGGTGAGGACGCGTTCCCTGTAAGAGGAACAGTAAGCATCAGTCTCTTGCACTTTCCTATTATACTTTACTTTTGTGCTAACTTGTAGTGCAGGAAAGAAGAGGCTGGAACTTTATGTTTCGGGCATCCTTATCAAGATCTAAGCAATCAGATTCTAGGGGCCCAAATTGGTTCCAAGTGACTAGATGTCAGCGGAACGGGGCCAGCGAAGTTGTGAGGTGGCATAAGTCCCAGTGGTTGGGACACCTTAGCTTCTAGGCGTCCAAAGTGGTTCCAGGCGCTCCGATCTGGATAAGGCGTTGCGGAGTCAAAGTTTGATCTAGAACCTCCACGTCAGCGTAGAGGTGTCCGAAAGGGATGCAGGCGCTTGGAAATGCCGAGTTAATAACACCGGTGGTGGATCAACGGAGAACGTGAAGGCGTCTGGAAAGGCTTCTAGGCGCTCAAATAATCTAATAAAAGAGTCTCAAGGGAGAGCCCTTGAAGAATCATTTTACACTCAAGCGACGACTGTCTGCACGCGAAACTTCAACCAGGAACGTCATCGTAACGTCGAAGAGATACACCAAATTTTGAGATCTTCACTCTGTCAATAATTTCAATTTGTGCCTAACTTTTATTAGATCAGTATAGTTGTTACTGGTCCTATATTTTTATAATCGCTAACTCCCTTTCGTAAGAGAGGAGTTATATAGTTGATTGCTCATCGAAAATGATCCCTTTGATCATGGACCTTGGAGTAGCAACCTTTTGCTGTGAACCAAGTAAATCGTTGCGTCTATTTTCCTTTTCCGCTGTATTCTTTGTTTCTATCATTGTAAGAATTTACGAGTGTTTTATGAATCGTGAAAATGCAACACACATGCTATTCACCTCCTCTAGCGCTCTCAATAATCCTACAATTGGTATTAGAGCAAGGGAAACACAGTGCAACCACTGGGCAAGTAAGTTTTTTAAATTTTTATTTTTTATTCATTCTATTTTCTTCTGCACTACTAATCCAAGATCAAGTCTTGGTGTATTTCAAGATTTTTGTTATGTGCACGATTTCATTGGCTCATCAGAAAGGATATAGCACTATAAGGTCACCTTTGTTCTCTAGGGAGAACTTCATCTACTAGAAGCGTAAAATGGAGTACCACCTAAAGACTCAGGTGGACATGTGGATCATCATTTAAACTGGGTTTACAATCCCAACTGATAACGACTGTCTTCCACAAACATGCAAAAAATGGGATGCGACCATCAAAAAGAAAATTGAAGCTAACGCCAAGGCAACCTAAACACTACAATGTGGGTTGACCAAAGAAGAACTAAACAGAGTCGGCCCGTTCATCAATGCAAAAGATCTATGGGACAAGCTCACAGAACTCCATGAAGGAACGTTCGACACGAAGGTCAGCAAACGTGATCTCCTTCTCAACAAACTGTACAACATCAAGATGATGGAAGGAGAATCCGCTAATGGACTACACACGCGCATTCAAGATCTACTAAATGGGCTCTATGCAATCAACCAACCCATTGAAAATTGGGATGTGATCAGGTACGCAATAAAAGCGTTCCCTGGGAATACTTTGTGGGCATCTATAGTTGATGCTTACAAGACCTCCAGGGACCTTTCAAAAATTAAGCTTGATGAGCTATTTCAGAATTCAAATTACATGAGCAAACTAACATCATTACGGATGAGAAAGGTATAACTCTTATTGTAGGACCATCCAAGGATAAAAAATCAAGAAAATAAGTTGAAGATGAATTCGATGAATCGTCAGGATCTGAAAGCAATGACGAAGTCACCACTGAACTAGTAAATCTAGTTTGGAAGATGCTAAGGAAGCGTAAACTCAGAAGGTCAGAGATGAAGAAGGTGGTGCAGAAAGCCAACTTTAATAAACCACCTACAAACAAGACAGAACTCACTATGGATGCAAGGAGAAAGGGCACTTCAAGTTTGAATGTCCTAACTAGAACAAGGAGCACAAGTCTAAGAAGAAGATACTCAAAGCAACTTGGGATGAGTCATCTTCAGAGGACTTAGAAGAGGAAGCCAATGTAATGCCCGTAAATTTTCTCGTAGATTTTTCATAAAGTTTCCCAAAATAAAGTAAAAAGGAATAAAAATGTGTAATGGCCGAGGTTCGACCATTGAACCTCTAAGTAATGAAGTTACGAGAAGGATAGTAATGGCCATTGCCCCAGCAAGGGTTTTCTATCATAGAAAGGGAAATATTGTAATTATACAAGTTAGACACGAAGAGATGCTTCAACCTCCATTAGTATAAAAAGGGGAAGTTAGAGAGAAAACTTAGGATTTTTCATTTTATTTCCTTTGGGCGAAAACGGCTAGGATTTTCTTCCTTCCTCTTCTTCCTTGTGGTGGCTGAGCAAGAGAAGGGAACAAGGGCCTTATTCGTATCTTCCTTCCTATTCTTCCTTATGGTGGCATGTCCTTTCTCTTCTTTCTTGTGGTGGCCGGCCAAGAGAAGGGAACAAGGGTCTTATTTGTAAGATTCGGGCATACACAAAGGATTCTAAGTATGCAAGAGTTCAGGAGTCCTCAACCTTAGGGTTTTTCGTTAGTAAGTACAAGAAGAAAGATGTAAGTACTCCTCATTTGCAGTAAGGGTTGTTCTCGATATTTTTCCTTCCTATCGTAGAACTATTTATCTTGTCAAAATAATATGTAAAATATTGAATAGTTATTTTTTGCTTCACACATGAAACCCTAGTTTCATTTAAAAGTTCATATGCATGTGAAAAAAAGTATTCTTTTATCATTCTAAAGTCCTTTTTAAAGTTGATGAGGAGTTTATAAGTAAGGAAAGACCAAGGTCTTGAAAGGGCCCTAATTTAAGAATTTGAAAATCAAAGCATATCAAGTATTTAAAGAAATGCCAAGGCATTCTAGTATATGAGTACTAAAGACAACAAGTTATGTTACTTTGAAGAGGCTAGTACTCGACTTCCAAGGTTGTCATAAAATAAATCCAGATTACCAATTCCAAGGTCTTAGCCCTGGTAAGACCAAGGTCTTTGCCCTTATAGGACTGGTGGCTTGCTACCCCATTTTCTATTAGGGAGCATGCTTTGGTATTATGCCTGGGTCTAAAAGAAGTTTAAATATCTATTTTAAAGTAAAGTTATAAGTACAAGTAAGTTTTCAGTATTTACAAATTCCTAAAGTATAAGTATAAGTAAGTTTTCAGTATTTACAAATTCTTGAAGTATAAGTATAAGTATAAGTAAGTTTCAATGTTTATATGTTTCATGAGTTCAAGTACAAACCATTATGAATGTAGAAAGTATATGGTTTTCTTTTATAAGAGCATGAAAGTTTTAAAGAGATTACATGTGCACTTCTTCGTATTTTTGTGAGTTAGAAAGTACTTACTAAGCTATCTACTTATAGTTGTATTTTTCCTCTTACTACAGACAAAGGAAAGGAAAAGTTAAGCTAAAGAAGAAGAAAGCAAGGGGGCGTGTTGGTGTGTGTGGCAGCGGAACAGTGGATAGATCTTAGAACTTGCCATTATTGGTTGTGTTAAAGTTTTATGTGTCATTTAGTTGCTTCTGCATGTTATCTCTAGAGTTTTAGTAATTTATCATGCTTAAGAGTAGTTGATGTAGTAAAGAACAAATGGTTAAGTTCTCTCCAGTACTAATGTTAAGAATTGTTTAACAGCTCACGTGTAGTAAATTACTTATTCATGCTTAGTATTTATCTATCATTGAAATTAAGTCGTGTCATTTGATCTTCACATGATACAGTCAACTAGTAAGATAAAGTAAAGAAAACTGTCAAGTGGTGGTAAGTAATATAATGCTCTAGTAAGAGGTTTAGAGTTCAAACCTTGAATCATGCACATATGTTTATGTTTTTTTTAGAAAAAAAAGAAGCTACTTGTCCATATGTGATTGTGATATATGTTTAATGATTCATGTCTTCTCTCTATAATAGTTTATGCTTTAGAATTATGCATGTTAATGAACATATTGATAATTCTTCAAGATATGTTAAGTTAAAGTATGATAGTAATGTCTCCCTTATTAGTGTAAGAAGGGAGGTCGTTACAGCCAACATAAGTTTCCTAGGACTCCCAGCTCGAGATGAACCAGCTGGATCAAACATCGAATCAAACAGTGACATAAGTACAAGCCATGGATCCTCATCCATTTTAGAAAGACCAACAATCGCTGTAAGTAATGAAAAGTTATATTCAATTATTTATAGTTTATCAAAAAGACTAGCTAAGTCCAATGCTCAAGTTGAATCACTTCAAGAGGAGATAATACTTTTTAAGGAGAGAGTCAACTCCAGATTGTCAACTGAAAATGTTCAAGTTGGAAACTCAACTCAAGTCAAACTTGAGGAAGAGAATTCTAGGTTGAAATTTTAGATTGACGATCCAAAAAGATTATTGGAAAAGTTTACTTCGGGCTCCAAGTATCTTAACATGATACTTGGAACTCAAAGAACTAGATACAACAGATTTGGGCTTGGACATAAAGCCAAACACAAATCATATATGTTCTTATTAAATCGACCCAAGAAATCAAGAGTCCAAGCATTAGTTCCTAAGTCCAACCTGACCAATCTAGTTAGACTGAACCAGTACTGGGTCCCGAAGGATCAAATACATTATTTGATCAGATCCAATAGTGGTCATGATCCAGGGGATCTAAAAACATGCATGTTAGATAAACATGTTTGTTTTTTTTATTTTATATGTGTTTTAGAATAACCTGTTGGTGCAATCTTGCCCCAAGTGAATGAGTTTTAATGTTTGGCTAAAATGAGTTTAAGTTAGGCAATGTTGGTGATCTAACGTGTGTGAATTGAGTTCACAGGAAAGTCCAG
>NC_133874.1:11092097-11094111 GCF_044706935.1 Curcuma longa
AGAGCTAACAAGAACAGCTAACAATGTTGTCAACAACACCTACAACTAGTATGTGAATGTTATAATGATCATCCCAACATGTAATAGCTACAATTAATTAGCATGTTCAACAGGAATCAAGAGAAGTCAACATAGGTTAATAATACAACAGTTAAGACTGTTCTAACAGTGGATAGATCAATCAGAGGTCATTCAACATGTATCAAGCAACGAACAATACAAGGTATCAACTAGATAACACACATAGGTAACAGGAGTATCAACAGAATAATATCAGATCATGTCGAAGGTCAACTGACAAGTATCAAACAACGATTATCAAAAGGTATCAACTAGATAAATATCTCAAACAACATGAATAGCAACAGGATAGATAAAATAGCAATAAAGTCATACACTGGAAAGAAACATGTATTAATCAAGTACAGGGTACCCACCTGAATCAGATGACTGTCAATCAATAGAACCCCCAGAAAATACCCAGACTCCATGTATCTAGGATTGAACCTGTCACAATCCCGAAATTAACAACAATACAATGCTTACTAATACAATACTATATTTAAATTCATAGTAATTAAATTATATTTAATCTAACTTAATCTAACATTAGCTATTCAACAAGAATATAATCCTCCAATGTAAATTTACAATATAGATTAAACCCATACTTAAACAACCAGATTCACTTAGCTTTCAACATCCACACTTTGGTTAACACTAACCTAGCTCCCTCAATGTGATCCCTAATCTCGGTCAAACTCAACCCACAACCAATTCAACAATAGATAACTCATTCGATAAAATAGTACAATCCCATATTCTAAAACATAACAGATCCAACTGATGCGCGTTCCGCAAGTATACGGAATGTCGTCAAGTAATAAAAGATATCGAATCCGCAGAGACCGTGGAATTGATCACTAAACTAGTACAATAAGAGTGGAGAGATCACTTATGTTGAATTGGTGTGGGGAAGAGAGAGTGTAGTCGAGCTCCTAAAACCTCAATCAAAGAAAAATCAACTATGACAGATTGGTGGAAGCGATGCTAGGATTTTGGATTCCTCGAGATTATGTTTGATTGACTATGGATCCTTTACTATTTTTCAATATATACACATTTGCAAGGATTCTAACCAATGTATCCAATTAAACCTCATTAGGTTTCCTCAAAATTAAACCATGATATTCTAATGCTACGATTACTAGTTCAAGACGACACCAGATAGCCTGGTTATGGCTCTCCCGCTGTCACCCGGGCACCCCAGCATACTACTAGTGTACTACTCTCTATCACTGAGCACCCAATTAAGGGATCATTTCCTAGTAATCAATAGCCATTAGTTATTCCTCATAAAGAATCATTATGGCCTAAGAATTTCCTTGGAAGGTTCGATTAAAGGTTAACCTTCTCTCACAAGGCACCCCGGTCATACGATCCTAAGAATCTTCAAAACCATAATAAATCCTTGTCCTCATAGATTTAATATCATTCATAGACATATTATCAATCAATCACAAGGCACAAATCCATAAAGTAACATGTATATATATATCACTGAACATGGTAAATACACAAATCCACAAGTTCAATCATCCATGACACCTCGAATCCTCCTAATCCTAGAATCTAGAAGACTACTCCATAACGGAGAGATTACAACCCGAAGAAGATGTGAAATAATACATTCTAAATCCAAGAAAGGAAGTAAGACTTATCGATAAAGGTCTTCTTCTCCACGTTGCGTTCTCCTCGTTGACGGTGGACGAAGGTGATGGAATAATCCCGAACAGATGGATGGATCGTCGATTCCTGCTCCAAAATGTGGCATCGGTGGCTCAAAACACTCCTAGCTTCTCTCCCAATGTCTCCCCCCCCCCCCTTCTTAGGGGTTTTAAAATAGCTATTTATATATCCCCCTCTAAGTGCCCTATTCACACGGCAGGCACGCCCTGTCACACGGCCGTGTCTGGAGGGCACGGCCGTGTGCTATCGCTCCTCTGGAATATAG
>NC_133874.1:11094211-11138959 GCF_044706935.1 Curcuma longa
TACCCGCACCAACAGCATTACCATGGTTTGTATGTTGGTTGATAACATTCATGTGGTTGATTCTTGTAAATATCAATTAACTTGTTGTTGATTCTAAAATTCAATAAATTATTTGGTTGTGAATAAATATGTGACATTAGACTGGGCATGATGTTAATATGTTGTTGGGTTGTATGTTTGTATGTTGATTACTCTGTACTTGTACTTTAATATAGGATTCTATATAATACATACTTGTTGGTGGTTGGTTGTACAATGGATTCATGATTGTAGTCTTTGTATGTTGAGTGATGGGTGTTGTATGATTCATGATGTAAAGATTAGTTGTAGTGTATGTTGAATGTACAGTGTTGAATAAGTGTATGTATGAGGTTGAATGAAAATTGATGTGAGATTAGGGTTTAGGAATGTGGGTATGATGTTGTATGTTAAATGTATATAATTCATTTGTATATTGAATTTTGTTAATAAATATTGCTCTTGTATCATTGTTGAATAAATGCATGATTAGGAATGTATATTCTATATATTTAGGATTCTTTGTTAATTGTAAGTTAAATTATGAATAAATGAATTGTAATTAATTAGGAACGAATAAGGCATAATAAAACCCCTGTACCAACAGTCTAGAATAAACATCCAGTCATTAAGTCCGTGAGAGAGACGACCCGGACCTCTCTGTACTACTTAGGACAATAATAAGAGGTTTGGTAATAAATAAATAAATAATTTTGACGGGTGTAAGTGACAAATTAATAAATGGGAAAATTACAAAAATAATTTCCATACAAAACACATCGCATCACTAGTCAGTCGATTGGCCTCGAACAGAAGCCATGGAATGAGTGTGCAGTCGACTGGGACTAGTGCCAAATTGGTGACGAAACAACATTTTTTATCGCCAATTTGGCGACGAAGTTGAATAATTCGTCGCCAATTTGGCGATGAATTTGGATAATTCGTCGCCAATTCTGCCATATACTTCTAATTTTAATCGACCATGTTTGCGATGAAATCAATTTTTCATCCTAAAGTTTGTGATGAAATTATTTTTCGTCCCCAAATTTGGCGACGAAAATTCTTTTGTCGCTAATAATTGCGACGAATTTAAATTCGTCACTAATTTTCCAACGAATTTTAGATTTTTCATTGCCATAGGTTGTGGCGAGCTATTGGCAACGAAAATATGTTCGTCGCCAAATTCGTCGCAAATATAATTTGCGACAAAAATTCTTCATTTTTTCGTCGCAAAATTCATCGCAAATGGCCATTATTTTTGTAGTGGTGCTTGAGAGGTCGGCATTCAATCTTAATTCCATGTTCGAGCGATCAACCTCAATCCTACTGATCTGGCATGGGTTGGATATCGCCATCAAGGTTAGGTGAAGAAGAGTATAATTTTGTGATCTTTGAAGAGTGCGGTAGTGATAATAGAAGGTGTAAAATGCAAGGTGACCTAAAGAGAAGCATAGACGCAAAAATATTAGGGAGGCGCTTAGTAGGCGGGTTTAGGAGAGGGGAATGGGAATGAAATCTATTTCATTCCCATTCTTAATGCTTGGTAGACGGGAATGGAAATCAAAATAAAGATTTGATATCCCTGATTTCATAACCTACCCCTCCCCCGGTTATCGCTAAACTCATTCCTATCGTGGCGCAACTTTTTTTTCCGTGGACAACGGTACCCCTTCCTTTCTTCCATGTGATTTCTTCCCCGCCACGATTCTTCCTTTTTTCTTCCCCACCCGCGAGCCTCCCTTCCTCTTGGCCGCCCCACTTTTCTTCTCCCCCGTGATGGGAAACACTAGAAAACCCATTCTGGTGAATTTTTGCAGAACAAAAATTTTTCCGAAAATGGATTTAAGTTGCCCTCATAGTTAATCAAACCAAGGTTTGATCAACGCATTTAGATCATTGGGCTCTTGTGTTTGGTTTACAGGATCCATGGAGAAGAAGAACAATTTATTAAAGTGGAAACATAAATTATACCTCTTCTTAACGGGATGTCTAGAAGGAGTTGAAGACCTCTCGATCTTCTGCTGTATTCCTCTCCTTTTCTCGAATGTTGTGTGGGCAACGATCCTTCGAGATAATTCCACCAAGTCTCTTCACTCCGATGGTAAGCAAGCAATGAACCAACCCTTTCTTTCCTTCTCTTTTGCTTCTCCTTCCTTCTTCTTCTTGGTCGCCGGCCCTAGAAGAGCTAGAAGAGGAGAAGAGGAGCCGGCCCTAGGGGAGCAAGGGAAGAAGAACCCCTTAGAGGCTGCCGGCCCTAAAGAAAAGAAGAAGAGAAAAGGGAGGAGGGGAGCCGGCCCTTCACAATGAGGGAAGATGTGGCCGGCCCTAGCATAAGGAGAAGAGAAAAATTTTCCTCATTATTATTTTCCCTTTGCAAGCCTCCTCTTTTATATCTTAGCCATCTCACAAAATTTGGTATGATTATAATCAAATCAAATCTTCTTATCCAGATTTGATTAGAAAAATCATAATTAATTTTGTCTACAGAAGAGATAAAATTATGATTCTAATCAAATCAAATCTTATCCAGATTTGATTAGAAAAATCATAATTAATTTTCTCTGCGGAAGAAATAAAATCATGATTCTAATCAAATCAAATCTTATCCAGATTTGATTAGAAAAATCATAATTAATTTTCTCTACGGAAGAAATACAATCATGATTCTAATCAAATCAAATCTTATCCAGATTTGATTAGAAAATTTATAATTAATTTTCTTTGTGGAAGAAATAAAATTAATAATTTCGTAAAGAAAATTTTAATCAGAATTTCTTAACAGAATTTTTTCTCTGAAAAAATAATTTCAGAAATTTCTTTAAAATTTTCTATCCGAAATTTCATATAATTTTCTTAGGTGGATACGAGGTTTTATCCAGAGGCTACAGCAGGAACCTAGAGGAGAAATTGATTTTGGCCTCCTGATAGGCTTGAGCTTCCTGTGTTCTCCCTAAACACCCAACTCAAGCCCATCAATAATATCACATACCACTAAAGGGTTATTATTGAACTACCGCACCAATCTCATATTACAATAAGTTATCATGCGGAACTAAGTCCACCTGCAGGGTTTACATGATAATCCTTTATGAGCTCCTCAAGGGGACATCATCAGCCTAGATTATATGACATAGTTTCCTTCTATAATCAACAACACACCATGTACATAATACTAATTCCCAACTCATCGAGCCTTTTGATCTATCGCACTAAATCTCACCCTTTGATGAATCAAAGAAATATATACTAAGTATATGTGTTTGTTATTATATAGGGATTAAGAGCATGTACATTTATAGTAACAGAGGTTTAGCCCGATTATATAGTCAATATAAATCGAACAATCTTCAGATGGTCCTGCTCAATACACACTTAGTGTACTAGTGTAATTTTATAGTCAAGACAGACTAAGACCAAATTACACTACAACCAGTCCAATGGTTTGTCCAATCCATTTTGGTTGTAAATATTGTTTATAATTTATAAAGAACTGATAATGTGGTCTTCTGTGTGTGACTCCGCACACCATGTTTATCTACAATATAAATTAAGTGGACACTTGCATTCAATTAAATGCAAACATTGACCAAATGTGATTCTCATTTCAGAATGTTTATTTACATAGATAGCTAGGATTCTGGTATATATCCCAACACCCCGTTCATCTAAGCTCCCCCCCCCCCCCCATCTTCCTCCTCTTCTTTTTTTCTCTGCCGGCCGAGCTCCTCCACCCCTTCCCCTCATCATCGGTCCCCTTTCCATCCCCTTTCTGCTCCGCCTCCCCGGATCTGGCCGTCGTGTCGATGGGGAGCTCTACTCCGTCTCCTCCCATGGCCTCTCCCGCCTCGACGAACTCGAGGGCACGACCCGTGGCCACTACGAGCGGCTTCCTCTCGTCGTCGTCCCCTGTACTCCAGGGGTCGATGACGACAAGGCCCGCGACACTGAGGAAGGAGCGGATGTGCTTGGGGCTGTTACCGCGGAGGCCTACTTCGCTCATCCGAGCTTCAGGGAGGACCTGTGGCGGCGGTGCAGAGAAAGAGGGCTCGGGTCGTACACAGAGGACGATGCGAGTGGGTACATGCCGCCTGATGATTAACACAATTGATGGTTAAATTGACATCATTAGTAAGGAAATTTAAGGTTTTAGTTGTACATTTATACCTTGGATGACACATATTTGTAATTGGATGTATTTTGATTGTATTTAAATTTTTCTATATTTTTAAACTCATATTTCATCCAATTTGATTTATAGGACAGCTTGGTCATCAAGGCTTAAATGACACATCAAAAGCTAAGTGGAACATCATGATCAAGACAATCTCAACCCTTCATTTGAAGCTAGACTACTAAAGACAAGGATGATGCCTACAACCAATCTGAACCA
The DNA here is from genome assembly GCF_044706935.1 of Curcuma longa. Taxonomy (NCBI): domain Eukaryota; kingdom Viridiplantae; phylum Streptophyta; class Magnoliopsida; order Zingiberales; family Zingiberaceae; genus Curcuma; species Curcuma longa. Next base: position 11,098,620 of record NC_133874.1, read on the forward strand.
TACATCTAAAAAAATGGAAGGTTGAGAAAAACAAGATAAAAGGAGAAGAAAGAACACACACAAACCCGAAGCCCTATCCACCACTCACCACCCTCATCCCATCTCCTCCACTTCACTCACGCCACCCTCACACGCCCACTCCCGCTCCCACCACCACCGCCCACTCCACATACATCTCCCACCGCCCCCCTCATCCTCTCACACACCATCTTCCTCCACTCACACCATTCCCAACTCACAACTCAACCTTCACCGCCCCTTCCCTCCCTTCCTCTCCACTCACCACAAATTCCACCTCCCTCACCACTCCCAACGCCACACCATTCACTCATGCACACAATATTTGATTAATCTCTCATCACCCCACTCACAATCCCACTCCATCCACTCACGTTCAAGCCAAATTCCACCTCACACCTCCCACTCTCAACTCACGGACAGCAGCCTTCCATCTCAAGCCAACGCTCCCACTCCCTTGCACGTAGCAACCCACCACAGCCCCTCTCACGCCCAAGCCTCTCACGTAAAGCCCTCACACAGCATCATCTCCATCCTTCAACGCCTCAGCCATTTCCAGCAACAACGCCATAGCCCTCTGCAGAAGCTTTAGCCGGTCGGATAGAGCCAAGCAGCCCCTCATTCCTTCCTGCGCGAGTGGACAGCACACAATTCCAGCAAATTTCAGCATTTTCCAGCTTCCTTTTATTTGATTGTTCTTTCTTTTGATGTCAATTTAGCTCCCTTACAATTGCTACTTTGTTACTTTGTTAGTTGTTACTTTCTTACAGCTTACTTTGTTACATGTTTGTTGAATTCATCCTTTTTTGAATGCAAGTTGTTCTGTTGAATTGCCTAGTAGAAATTTTGTTATGTTTCGTATCAAATCTGTCATGTTTTGTTCATGTTATTCATTTTTGTTTCATTGCTGTTCGTTCTTGTTTCTTAGCCATGTTTCGAGTGTAGTTAATTGAATTTTCGATTTCGGATAGTTAGGATTGTTAGGAGTAAGTAGATGGTTGAGTTTTTATTGTTCCTCGCATTTAAACCCCCCCCCCCAAAACATGCATTAGTTTAGTTCTTTTTATTTTTTCTCACAACATATAAAATTTCGTTAGATTTGAAAATTGCAAGCATTGTAGTGGGTCCTTGAGAGACGATTCAGGTTAACTCTATACTACATATTTGGTTGAAACTTGATAATTAATTGAAACCGTAGTGCGACGAAAACGGTTATATATCACCGCCCAAGGACCGGCCAGCGGGCAGCACGTTCCTCAGCGAGGTGCGGCGCTTTATTACCTCTCCCAATTGATGAATGAACTACTATTTATCTCTAAATTTCAAGAAACAAGAACTACTATTTATCTCCCAAAATACACTCGATTCTATCATAAAAAATCCTTTTTTCCATAGTTGCTTGTCTCTCCCTCGTTAGAATTGATCATCGATTGTGAACGGAGCCTTCGTTCAATTTGACTTTGAAATGCTGATCATTTAGATGAAAAATCGAGAGAAAAAGATGGAAACATCCACAAAATTATATATGGAGTTTCATGATTGATGTGCATTTGCCGCTTACCTTTCTCTTCCTCATGCATTCCAATTCATGGTGGTTGTTGCTTCAGAGGTATCAATTCGTCATCAAGCATACATTTTACCATAATTTGCAGCATCACTTGTGGTCCATGTTTATTAAGATAGGTGTTTGATGACTACAATTTTGCTTTTTTCACTTTTAGTATTGTGGTAGTTGTTTTGATCATGTAAGACAATTGTTTAGAAGATTCTATGAAGGCTGAGTTATTGTTCAGTTTGGATTCATCTGAAATTGAAGATTTTGTGCTCAGTTGTTTAGAATAGTATGCTTGTGATGTTGTGTTTGATGAAAATTTTCAAGTGTGCGGAACATGAAGCAAGATTTTTTATCGGTTCGGATTTTATAAAGAAATCGATGGGTTCTTTATAATAAACCTTGGAATTGCTCAGTTGCTTATGTTTGTGATGTTGGGTTTGATGAATACATTTTTGCTTCTTTCACTTTTGATATTGTAGTAGTTATTTTGATTATGTAAGACGGTTGTATTTTGGACGATGATTTATTGTGGACAATTATGCCTTTTGTACGTTGGGATGAAAGAAAAATATTCATCATATTGTATTTTTTTTAAAATAAAATGGTTTTGTCTATGACTCTATATGATTACTTTTGTCTTTTACATATAAGGGTAAAATGAGAATTTTGACTGATTCTCATTCCATAATTTAAGCCAAATTAAACATCATTAATGGGAATAATACTCATTCTAGTATCTATACCAAGCACTAAAAATCCGATAATCATTCCCATTATCATTAACCCCTTAATTAAAATCATTACCATTCCCATTATCAAATGTATACCAAGCGTCCCTAGAAGATTTTGGAAAGAGACAACCTAATACGATGCAGAGTGATTAGGAGAATGGAGGAGTTGTCACGTGTCTGAGTTGCAACTGAGGGAAAATAGAAATTTAGAGAGAAGGAAAAAAAAGTGTTATGGTTGTTCTAGAAAGAAGAGTAAAAAAAGAGAAAATATTATTTTTTATTATTAAATCTATATATAAATTAATTTTAAAGATTTAACAATAATTAAGATATACAATAATTAAAGTATAATTATTAGGACCAAAGTCAAAAGTATCTTTTTATTAAAATTTTTATTTTCATTTATTATCAAAACAATACTTCATTATGTCTAAGTTTATTTTTATTTTAAAAAATATTTTTATTTTCAATGATATTATAACAACTATAAGAACACAACTATTTTACAATTATAATAGTTTACAATCTCATAATTGCTACATAATTATAATTTTATAACTATTACAATTACAACAGTTACAATTTAATAACTACTACAACTACATAATAATTATAATTTCGTAACTATATCAATATGATATTGATTAATATTATTAGAAAAAATTATCAATATGATAATAACTATGATTTTAACTACTATGATATAATATTGATTAGTATGGATGAATGAAATATCCATATAATAACAATTATGAATTATAACTATTATAATATAATATTATTTGTATGGCTAATAATATCAAAAATAAAAATATTTTTGAAAATCAAAATATTGAGGTGAGATATAATATTATTTTGATAATAAATAAAAAGTATTTTTTTTAACGATGATACAGGTGTTCTTTTAATTTTTACCCTAATTATTATAAGTATAACAATGGAAAGCAATTTATTGAAATTAATTTTATTTTGGCTCTTGGTATTATTCTTATTTATTCATCTTAATTGACCAAGCTTTTGTCGTTGCACAGGCATATTTTATTTTGTAAATAAATTCCACTTGGAATAAGTTGTGGCCTGTTCCATTTTTATTTTTATTTTTGTTTTTTATATTTATATTTATTAATTTTTATTTGGCACAGAGAGCAAAAGATTAGCCATCGTTACGAAGATTACAGGTGATTGTTGTTGGTCGCACGTTCAGTTGGGACTCACTGACCTCGCAGTACGTCGTGCTCCCCTCTCATGGTGTATCGCTTACGCGCAGAGAGCGACGAGGTAAACTCATTGGTGCTCTGGAGTGTGAAGGCCTAAAATGGCGGCAATTATTTAAGGGATCCACCAAACTCTTCGCCTCCCTTACTCCCTTTCTCTCCTCCTGGATCGGTTCGCTCTATTCAGAGATATTGATGCCGAATCCAGATTGTTATGGAAACGTAAAATAAGTGTTCCACGGCAACTGGCCAGCCTCATCCTTTGCACGTTGCTGCTGGTTTAATTCGGAAAGGAGGTCATCGGAACATGGAATCATGCTTCAGGAGATTAAGTTAGACGTCGCCCCACGTTTCTGCTTATGGGCTGCATCTACTCCAAAGGTACAGATCCAGATGAGCATATCAGAAGGCAGCGACCCAAGTCTTTGAACCGTCTTCTCTCCGTTTCCAAGAAAGATGAGGTTGTAGCTGCCATCCTCGATGTTGCGATCAATGGAAGCCGTGGCAGCACACCGAGGTATTACTCTAAGAGACACGACACCAGTTCTGCCGCCTTGCCTCTTTCACCGGAGGAAAGGGAGAAGAAAGTTGCGCCTTTGGCCGACAGAAGGAGGAGTGTCGGAGCACATCCGAGACGAGCTAATGCGGCTGCTGGGGCGAATGCAGATGGTTCGGAAGGTGTTGGTGTTTCCAATAAGATAGAAGACAGTGCTGGTATTGTTGATGTCCCCAATGGTTTTGCAAGAGAGCATGCTGCAGCAGGCTGGCCTTCTTGGTTAGCGTCTGTGGCAGGGGAAGCAGTAAAGGGATGGCTTCCTAGAAAAGCAAATTCCTTTGAAAAATTAAACAAGGTTTGACTTGCTTTTCTCTACTTCTCAATTCTAATATTTGATGATTATACACGTTAATATGTCGCATCTTGATTATGATACTGCAACATATTTCATTTTTTTTTTATATGCCAAAATCTTTGTGCACGTACTCAATTTCATTTTACTGCTTCCAGTCATTCATGGTAAATGGCTTACAAACAAGAAAAATTATACAATTGAATACGTTCTTGATTTCATAAATTCTAGTAAATCAAGTTACTTATCATGTTAGAAAAACAATTTGGATCTCTTGTCGAGATTGCTTAGATTCTTATTTACCTTATCGCAAGTGTATTAAGAGCCATATCATTACCTAGTTCCCATCTAAATCAGAGTGTATAAAATGGTGTTCAAAATGTTGATATGCTTGGTAATTTAATGTTGTTCTGTGAAGGCATGTTCTCGGGAAACTAAATAGTGTAATGTATCACAATTAAATGAGGCCTCAAAAATAAAATAAAATAAAAAGCTGGGATGAGGAGCCCTTTTAATCTTGGGAATTTGTTTAGTAATGACCTAGACGCACCTGGAGTTAATTCTCTAAATAGTGGTGCCTTCGAGCTAGCTCTGTGAGAAAACCTATTCTTATGGAAGCAAACCGAATCGTGAAGGCGGAAAAGAGATTAGTAAAGTGTAGCTATCTAATTGAATTATCAATGTGAATTATAATCCTTTTAATGTGAATTATAATTCTTTTAATACTGTTTTTCTCTCACATAACAAATTATTCAGATCTGATTGGTGAGGTATTTAGTATAATGAGATTTATGGATGCTTGACAGTTAACTTTTTCCATCTCAATTTTCCATCTTCATAAGATTCTTCTTTGAATGGATTAAAAAAGTAGTCATCTTTCGGAGAGAAAAATATGCTTTACTATCTTGTACGTTGTTATTTTGCATGTCCTTTGCATGCAATGTTATATATATCCTAGCGCAGTCACAGACTATATATGACATGTTATGACATGAAGACATTTAGGCACATCCATTTGTAATTCTTCGTTAAGAAGTTGACCTAGTGGATTGAATTATTGAGTTAGAGTTAGTGACATTACATAAATTTGACTGAGGAGAAACATCAGAGAGTATACTTGGTTGTGATTTTCTTTCTCATCAGTCTCCAAAACATGATATTTGCACTCTTTCAGATCCCTTGATCCCAAAATTACAACAGGGTAAAAAAGAACTTTACCTTTGCCCATTCTTTTTTGCACCATCATATGCAATTGAACCTACGTTTTTTGCAAAATTTATTTTCTAGTGATAGTTATAGATTTGTTAATTTGAATTCTACTATGCTAGATTGGGCAAGGAACTTATAGTACTGTCTATCGAGCTCGCGATCTTCTAACTGGTAAAATTGTGGCACTCAAGAAAGTGCGATTTGTTAATATGGATCCAGAAAGTGTCCGCTTTATGGCCAGGGAAATTCAAATTCTTCGTCGACTTGATCACCCAAATGTTATGAAACTAGAAGGTATAGTGACATCGCGGATGTCTTGCAATTTATATCTTGTATTTGAGTATATGGAGCATGATCTTACTGGACTTGCAGCAAGGCCAGATCTGAACTTCACTGAACCACAGGTACTCAACTTTCAGAATTATCTCATTGCTAAACTCCTTTGTAGTTCTCCTGCCTAGACTGTGCATCCTCAGTTCTTTGCAACAAATCAGGTCAAGTGTTATATGAAACAACTATTCGAGGGCCTTGCGCACTGCCATAGTTGTGGAGTTCTGCATCGTGATATTAAGGGTTCAAATCTATTAATTGACAATAATGGGATACTCAAAATAGCAGATTTTGGTCTGGCAACCTTCTTTAATTCTGATCCAAAACAGCAGTTGACAAGTCGTGTAGTTACCTTGTGGTATAGGCCTCCTGAGCTTTTGCTTGGTGCTACAGCATATGGAGTTGCTGTTGATTTGTGGAGTTCTGGTTGTATTCTTGCAGAATTACTTGCGGGGAAGCCAATTATGCCTGGTAGAACTGAGGTTTGTAATTTTCTGCAAGTCATTTAGCTAGAACAGTTAGATGAAGTTCAGTACTAATATGATACAAGATGAGATACCTTTGTAATCTTGCAAATGCCAAGTAAAATAAATATCTAAATAGTTATGCAACTGTCGACTAAAAAAAGATCCTTGTAGAGCTATATATTGATGGATTAACTCAATTCCATCAGATCACGTCATCCCTTGCTGACAGAAACAATGACTATGATCCTATCTCTCTTTTGAAGGAACCACTATTATGCAACTATTTGTTTTCAGTTCTATAGGAATGCTAGCATTAAACACCAACTTCTGTGCTGCATTGTTCTAACAATATCACCATCATCACCTTATGCAACTCTAGTTATACCATTTTCAACAATTCTTTAGAAGTAATTACTCTGTCCTCATGGCTATTCTTTTTATTGATCTTGAAGTTCTGTTGCCCTATGCACAGACATATGTTAGTCAATTTCACATGATGAAGAGTTTTTCTTGCTTCGTTTTCCTTTTGGGTTATCATCATCACTTGTCCCATAAAAATTTATTGAACTAACAATTCTTCAAATTTAGATAATTTAGTCAATTTTATGGGTGAAGCTTTTCTATTTGCTTTTATTTTGGAAGTTTGATTTTTTTTTCGAAACTATTTTGATTAAAAAGTAATTGTTACTGTCCTGTTTTGTGGTTGTATTGCTGTACCAATTGCTGCTGTTTTACGGATGCAGGTTCTATGTCTTTGTTTGTGTGTGTGTGTGTGAGTATCAATTACAACCATTAAGGTCCTTAACATTCAGTTATAGGCACCTTCATTTGCTGCTAATCTTTGCTGCTCTAATTTTGTTGAATTGGTTCATTGTAACTATTTTTAGGTGGAACAACTACACAAGATATTCAAGCTTTGTGGCTCCCCATCTGATGAGTATTGGAATAAATCAAAGCTTCAACATGCAACTGTTTTTAAACCCCGACGTCAATATAAGCGTTGCATTGCCGAGAACTTTAAGGATTTCTCACCTTCAGCTTTGGCTCTCCTGGAGATTCTACTGGCTATAGAACCTTCAAAACGAGGGACTTCTGCCTCAGCCCTTAAGAGTGAAGTAAGATTGATCCTTTTTCTCATAATCTGATTAGAAACATAATCATTTGAAGCGTAATATTCGTTTGGCAGATCTTATATGCATAATCCCTTGATTAAGTTTCCTGTCATGCACCTGCATAGATATCACAATTCACAAGTGAACGACATTTAATTTCATGCCTTTGCTGTAGATATAATCTTATGCAATTCTGCTAAATTAATTTGATCAGAAATTGTCATTTGTTTTTCTCAGACTTGTTATTTATGTTTCTAACAAGACTTTTTGTAGCTAAGGATTGAATGTGATCATTCTGTGTATTTGTACTAAAGCATGATTTTTCTAAGGATGAGATTCACTTTGTGGTCATTTCCCCAATTTCAAATGCCTTTATATGTTTCACCTATTGTTTTTTAAAAAAACACTCTCTTGCAGTTCTTTTTAACAAAGCCCTTTGCATGTGATCCTTCAAGCTTGCCTAAATATCCACCAAGCAAGGAGTATGATGCTAAACTCGCAGATGAGGCAAAGAGGTATTCAATCATACACTTTACTTGTAATAAATGGGCAATAACAATACGAGGTTTTGTTGGTGGCTCTATTTGTTAACCATGAGCATCTCTAGGCAAAGAGCAGAAGTTGCCCATGGACGAGTATCTGAATATGGCAAACCAAGGAAAGTTGCCACCAAGGCAATGCCAGTGCAAGAAGGAAATGTAGAAATGCAGGTACTTGTTTTGTTTATAGTGTGATTCTCAAAATTCCCCATTCTGAAGTTTAAAGGAATTCACACACCTTAAGAGAGTGCTTTTGATTGGCGAAAGAAAATTTGTAAAGGATAGCTATCCCAGAACAGTTTATTGAAACTGGCAGACATTTTTCCTGTTCTATTCAAAGTCATCAAATTACAATTAGCATTCATTTAAATCCATAGGCACCAACTTAATTAACAATCTCCACAGAGTCAGATGTGAGAAAGTGAATGCATCAAAACTCTCAAATCCTGAGCCTACTGCTCTACTCTGATGCATTTATGAGTTCAAATCATGGAAACCTCTTCTTAAATTTTGATGACTCGAGTAAAAGTTTCTTTCTCCCAGAATACAACAATTACAATTCTGTAATAGTAACATAGTTCATACATATATCTTCTCCAATTGATATTGCTACTCTTCTATCTGCTAGTCCTAGTGTAGAAACACTTGCTAAAATTTTGACATAGCATTCACTTGGTTTTTGTATAAATAGATCAAACCAAAAGCCCTAACTCCTGATAATGATTCAAAAAATTAGTGAAGTTAACAGACATCTCCCTCTGATTCTTTAGAAGCGTCCAGTGAAGGCAAATCCCAAAAGCATCAGTGAGAAGTATGATGCTCAAGATGACAGCGGATCGGGGTTCCCAATTGAACCTCCAGGAGGAACATCACGAATTGACTCATCTCATTCTGGAGTACTGCATCCAAATGCATTGGGAACTTCACACTGGAACATGGTAGATCACGAAGAGCTTGGGCGCATTCCTAGCTGTATGTACAGTTCAACGCGGGTGCCAAACGGTCCTAAGTTGAATACACAGAGATCATACTGGGCTAGGCCAGGAGCTGCAAACTTCCCTGATATCACCTGTTCTTTGGAAGCAAGAAGCAGTTCATATTCCAAATACAACAGGTTGGATCTAGCTGAGCCTTCGGAGAAACGTGGATTTGATAGGCCTGCCTCTGTCCATAAGAAAGTTGACACAATTGGAAGCAAGGATTCAGTCATGGTAAGCACTTCAATTACAAAATTTTGTAAAAACCTACTCAGAACCTTCCTATTTTATCCATATGCATTCTGTTGTTTTCTACAAGGTTTTGATGCAATGCTTTTCTGTTATAAGCAAAATAAGAGTTTGTACTTTCTTGGTTTGAGGTTGGGTTTAGAATTTTCTTCTCCCTCCCTCTGCCCCTTGTAATTTTTCACTCAAGTAATCCCAGGCTAAATTTACTTTTCTTGTTGTACCGTGTGCTATATCAATAAATTCAATTTGATTTGCAGGGTTACGGTACTCGAATACGAAGAATTCAATACTCAGGTCCATTGATAACACATGGAGGTAGCATTGAAGATGTGCTCAAAGAACATGAGAGGCAGATTCAGCAAACAGTTCGCAAAGCACGCAAGGACAAAGTAAAAAACTTTTGACTTCCCGCAATGCCCTTGCTCTTCTGCTGTATGAATTAATAACATGCAGGCAGAGGATCGACATCGCTTTAAAACAGAGGTACATCATGTAATTCGAATACAAGGTAAAATCAAAGAAATCAAGGATCATTCGTCATGGCATGTTACTTATAAACTTTCTTCCAATTGTACAATAGTGAGAAAGACTTGTTAGTTTTTGGACAACTAGACGTCGTCTTTCATTGGGTGTTCACTAGTGAAGAAGTTTACTAACCATAGATGGTTTTTGATAAATAACTAGAAGAATTTCGATTAATTCTTTCTAGTTGACCATTGTTTTCTTTGCAATACTCTTCTGGCCAATATTCATTAGAAATATAGCGCATCAGATCCTTGCTTTCTTCCCTGTACAACAAGGTGCCGCTTCTAACACCTTAGACCTTAGTAATAAGTGAAGGCACAAATCTAGTCACAATCTGTTTGATATTGATATTGATTTCAGAGATATAGTTAATGAAATGATCAAAGAACAAACTTCATAGTTACACGAGCCACAGAGTATTACATCTAAACAATTTTGTCATGCACGTAGAATAGATTGCATATATAGAGCACAAACATAATTACGCGGTGGCTCCAGGGTGCACTGGTGGCGGCGGGCAGGCCGGAGAAGGGAAGTGTAGCAGCGGCGGGGTGGGCACGGGCTCCGCGTAGCCGCAAAGACCGAAGAGGCAGCGAGAGCCCAACGGACAGCGATTGTCGCAGCTGCCGCAGTACGCTGGGTTCCACATGATGTCGACGCACAGGCCGTTGCAGCACCGCCACCGGAACGGGCATCGGATGCCACACAGGCCACAGTTGTCGGCGTCGGAGCCGACGTCGATGCACCGGTTGCTGCAGCACAGGCGGCGCTCCAAGGGTCGTTGCCTCTCGCAGCATATCCACGGCTGGAACCAGCAGCCCTGTCGCCTGGGCGCCGGAGGCCTTCCCCTGCGGAGCCACGGAGAGATGGGAGTGGAGTTGGCTGCAGTATCTCCTTCGGCGAAGGGCGTAACCAAGAAGAGTAGCAGGAGCGTGAGTTTCATTGGGCGGGATCGCGTCAATCATAGGAAGAGTTTCAGGTTATTAATCCCTTGGTTCCCACGCAAACTTATTAGCGTGGAAAATGGAGAAGCAGCATGATTTGGGGTGGAGTGTTCAAGTACGTTAAAAGACGAACGTTACACACTGAAAGTGGAACGTGGATCGTGCCTTCCTGCTAATGTGCAGTAATGTGATCTTATTATCCAACCAAACAAGTTGATTGGTGTTATGGGTCGGCAGGACCCGACTTGGAAAGTCAAGGTCTGATTTGAATAGATGGCACATCAGACTAAACGATGATTTGATCTCATGTCCTGACCCGATATCCAATTTCTAATTCCTGCTGGGACTCAAACTCCGTTCTAGAATTCGACTCCTATGCGGCAGTTCACTCAGTGCTTTAAATCCAGACTATTCTGCCAGTTTAGCCATTGCGGCTCTTTAGTCCGCTATCTCTGGCTGATGCTTGATCCGTCCAGTGAGCTCAGCTTGGGATCGGATCGCCGATCTCTCTTTCTCGAGTCTCGAGTCTATACCCGACTCCGAGCTCCAACTCTTAGGTTTTGCTCAGTCATATTCCACCTCAGTCCCCAGCCTAGCGCTATTTAGTGCCCTGTTTAACACTCAACCAACTACGCTTCTATCCCTTAGTCAGCTATGTCGCCACCTGAAAGACAGGGAACACCATGACAGAATGATTAACCTACTCCTTCATTAATGTGTCATGATGGCACAAGGGATGATATGATTTTTCGCTAGTAGGGTGACGATGAGACAACTTCCTTGTTTAGATGAGACATTTCATTTGACAAAATCTCCACTCAAGGATATTTTCCTTAATTAAGACAAGACAAATTTTTCGTATTTTTTCTGACCAACCTCCATATATATCTCCCACTCCTCACAGACAAATGGATATACACACTTACTACACTTTCTCAATTAAGTTCCGTCTTCTTCTTTTTCTTCTTGTGCTAGTGGAGAAACTAACTTGAGCGTCGGAGTAGTCGAGTCAGGGCACTCTTGGCCTCCATTCTCATCTTCTCGATTATTGCAAAATCATGGAGTCCCTCCTCCTCTCTTCTTCTTGCTAGATCAGCTCATAAACCAGGTGGCCGATGATGCGTCCAAGAGATGATCTCAACCAGAACAATTGGGGCTGCTCAAATCTCATGGTTAAGTTTGAAGAGTAAAATGTTGATAAGATGATCCATAGGCAAAAAGTCATGAGCATAGTGCTATTTGGGTCCTTTGTGAACAAATGGATTCGAGGAATCAATATAGGGTCAGGTCTGTCTTGGAGCAGTGTTCACGTGGGATAGAAATAAAGAAAAAAAAAACAAAAGGGCTAAATTTATCCACCGTTAGGTGGTCATTGAAAAGAGGTCATTAAATGGGTATTCACTACACTCAACTTGTGGGACATGTAAAAGGAGAGATTGTAATTAAAAATACAAACAAAAAACAAACATGGTGATTTACATGATTTGGAACCTTTAATTCATACTTCCTACAATCCTTGAATGAATTTCTTCTGCAATCAATCTATACTTTCTATGTTTTGATTACTGATGCGGCTCGAATCTCTCTCTTTGCGGCCTTGAATCTCTTGCTAAGCAACACCACTTGTTTTGGGTTTCCACTAGTAGAGTCTCCAAGTCCCTGCTCTTGCTCTAGCTTCTGATCCACGTCTCTAATTTGCGAATCAACACTGTCAGTGGGCCTTGGCATTGTCGACGTAACTTCTCTGATGATTAAATCAATACAATGTTTGAAAAAGAGTTTGTCTTCCTCAAGGGAAGGATTTAAATTGAAAGAGAGTGCCTCCCACTAAGGAGGGACTTCGACTAGGATGAAGAGGGGAAAAAGAAGAATAGTGTTGAAGCGAGTCAAGCATTGCGTTGATTGAAAACTGCTCAGAAAGAGTGAGCCTAGTGACCATCCCCCTTCCACAATGAGCTTTCTTCACCTTATATAGATAAGAGAGATCCTTTCCACATGGACTCCTCATGCCTTGGCCATCAACCTATATGTGGGCTAAAGTCAATCTCATGTAAGGGCAAAGGTATGGCTTCTAAAGTCAACCTCATGTATGGGCAAAGGTATGGCTACTGCCCACTCCTTTCTAAGACAGCTTCTGACACATTCGACAAGCACTGGTGCAGGTCCATAGTTGCTCACCCCTCACCAGGCAAAACCTCTTGTTTGTTTATTTTGTTGATACTATTGTCATCACCTCCCTTAATCAACCTTTGTTTTCCTATGCCTATATCGCAACTCACTATTCGACCCCTGATCCAAAAATGATTAGCAGAGATAATTAGACAAAGTAGTCAGAGGGGTATGAATCCACAAGAGATATCCACGGGTAGGAATATTCTCGTGGCTTGGGCAACATGTTGAGGACGTTCCCGAACGAAAATGCTCCTATATGGTTAACAAAATAGTTGAAGGAAAATACAAGAGAGATATCCATGAGTAGGGAGTATTCTCGTAGCCTAGACAATGTTGGTGCCCCGGTTAGTTTTGATGTGATCAACTATGTCAAGTTAGGTCATGTGTTGTTCTAATCCCTCTACTAAGTGTGCAGGAACTTAGATACGGAGGAAGTCGAGCGTAAGACATAGTGGATGAGAAGGGTTGCATAGGGAAGTGTGTTACGCCCCGGGAGACGGCTTTCCGAGAAATTTCGGCAGCATCTCCCCTGTAACAATTGACTTTCCCTGAATACATACACATAAATAAGGCCCACACGGCCAATCCATAACAGGCTATGAATTTATACAAGTAAAATAGAAATAATTGTGACCCACACGGTCACTCAACACATCCTACTATAGTATCACAACCACACAAGTATATCAAATCTGTCAGAATCCGATAACAACTCGATTATGGAAACAAATGTCGACTCAGCGGAAAACAGATACCAAAAGGGAAAACATGACAAGAAGTCTAATAAGTCCGAATACACGAATGCAGTAAAGTAAATAAACTAAAACACCAAGGTTCGAGACTAGCAGTGCAGCTCTCCAGACGGTATCAACCTGAAACGGATACAGGTAAACGGGATGAGTTCCAAAAGAAACTCAACGGGTATCTAGCAGATATGTGTATAAAATGCTATCAACAGTAATAACATGCTGTACAGTCTACTGAAAGGTAAATAAGATAGAAACTGAATAACAGTAGATCTGTACATACCAGAGTCCGATAAACAATAGTAAGGTAAAAGGAAATCCCCAAACCAACACATAGGTATCCTGTGCATGCATGTCATCCAAGTGCATCAAACAAGTGCAGAAATCACAAACAAATGCAATAGTGCAGTATGCACATGGTGCAATGCATGTCCTGGTCACCCCTGACGCCAGTCGGATCAGTCACCCCTCTAGTGGTGAGGTCGCGTGGGAGCCAAAACCCGTCAGAGTACTCATCCACAGTGGTGAAGTCGTCGAGTGGGTAGGGCTGTGACCTCTGTGCACTCTGCCGTCACTGCTCCTGCGTGACCGAGTGGACAGGATGTCCTCAAGGTGTACACCTATCCTGGTACCCAAATCATAAGTGGGCGAGCAAGCTCTCATCTCCTGGTCACAATGACAGAGGAGGGATCCCTGTAATGCTACCACGCTATGAAACCACTATCCTGGGTGGCCTAGCGGAGCTCCTGTCAGGGCAAGTATGCACCAACCTAAAGGTTTCCACTAACCCATGAGTGGAGTGTGTGTGTAAATCATATACGAGTGACGGGCTCGAACTGTGCTACAACTATAATAGGAGCGACTCGACTAAAATAGGAGCAGGAGCAGATGATCACAAGACATGCAATTACACACACCCTTTGGTTGGTAGCCCGCATGTAACTGACGCCGGACTCAACAACAATGGAATCCCGCACGTCAGTTATGCAATATATGCAAGCATGATGTATGACACTAGTCCATGCAGCATATATCCAAATGCATATCCATCAGTATGATCCATGCACCACCTATCCATCTACCAGTCCATGTCATATGCCCCCATAATCAGGAATATATCAGGTCTCATGTCTAGTATAAACACCGATACAAAGTAAGATAAACCAGACTAAAGCATATGAACAGGTATCAGGTGGTGTCAAAAATCCATAAGTATCAGATAGCTAAATATGGCAAAGGTATCAGATGATAGCAAGATAAATGACTACTGATATCCACAATATGAGTAAGTATCCAATACTATCAAATAGCACTAATAACTGGTATAGAAAGCAGATCATGGTATCAAGTGGGATAGATACGAACAGGATCATGAATTACTGATAGCATGTAATACACATATCAATAAAGACATATCTATAAAAGATAAGTCAAGGTACCCGCCTGCCAAAATAGATTGCGTGTAATGGTAGGGGAAATCAGATAATCGCAACCAATCAAGATCCTGTAAAAAGGATAACAATTCTAAACACACTGATTTATGTAAAGTTTCCATCCAACAGTAAGCTAGCAGATCCAACATACAAACCACAATCCATAGCCCAAAATTAAAACCTAATCCGATTCCAACACATGAACTGAATAAACACTCTAATCTGAATTAAGATGAAAGACTCACCTCAAATAGAGCTCTTACTCTAAGAAGCCCCGATCTCTAAACTCACTCCACCCTTCTCCTTCTCTGCAGATCCAATGAAATCCAAATCCGAACCAGGTCTTAGGCTATCAGGATCCCTACACATCCGATCCAAAGTATACACAGCAGGGATTCAAATCCAAATTAAGATCTCACCTCAATCAACCTCTCCGATTCCTTCTTCCTCTTTGCGGCTGAAACCCCAAGTTCACTGCCGTCACCCAATCCCAGCAGCAACACAACGACGGCGTCAGCAGGCTACTCCACCGGCGACCACAGTGAAGGATATCAACCGGCACCCTAGACAATCGGTGCCCTAGATCGAGCAAGGCAGCTCAGTAAAAGCAAGAAGGACTGGAGTAAGCAGGGAACTCAAAAAACTACGAAGCAAACAGATCCACTCACGTACGAGGCAGCAGACCACCAATCGATGACGGCGGTGAGGTCTCAACGTCGAGGGTCTCCGTCTCTACGAAACCAGTCGGCGGCGGTCCAAGTACCGAAGAGAATCGGTGGCAGCAAGGCGGCGGTCTTCGGCGAAGGAGGGTCGCTGGCACTGGTGCGACTGGAAATCAGAGGGCGGCGAGGTCGTCCGGCGGTCCCTCCTCGGCTTCCAGCTACGGCTAAGGCGGCGATCTCTCGAGCAGCGGTGAAATCCCAGTGGCGGCGTCGCGTGCGATCGGGAGAAGGGAGAAGCCGCGATCGGGAGTAGGGAGACTACTGTAGGTTTCTTATAGGGTGGGTTTATTTTCACGGGTCGGATCCAATAACCCGTTAGCCTTTTAACCTATCTCAACTGAATGAAAAGCCCTAAACTAGGTGTCACGATAGGGCTTCAAATTAGAATTTATAGATTTTATCGAAAACCCACGATAAATTCAAATAAATGAAGTATAGGGGCCTCGAGTCGTATTTTTCCAAGGACTAGTAGAAAATTGCCTAATTTGAGCTTGGGTGTCGTTCTTTTTGGGTTTTCGAATAAAAATGGGGGTTTTGGTATTTTGCAATTAATTGTAAATTCAGATGCAATGAGCTAATGGAAACAAAATGCAATTGAAATCAAATTAATTTCTAATCTAGCAATGCAATAGAATTCAAAAGCTAAACTAAAACTAGAAATTGAATTTAATGAAACTAATCTAGCTTGCAAAAATCAAAGCTATGATGCAATTTAATTATCCACTTCCACTTAGCTAGCAATGAAATCCCTACTCAAACTAACCTACCCTAGCAAATCGATACGTTGAAAACAAAATGGCACGGAACAAGAATTTAAATGGCTATGCGATAACTCAACTAATGAATCAATAAAACTATCAAAACAAATAACTCAACTAATGTTCATAGCTAAACTAGATTGAAAGAGTCTTAAACAGATTTGTTTATCAGATTCAGAAACAAAGTGCAGAAACTACAAAAACAGTGCAAAAACAGGGATAAACGGCAGCTCGGATTCTTCCCTCAAACCAATTCCTTCTTGCCGTCACACAAGAACCAATCTACGATTGGAAATCCCAGATTAGCTTCTCACGAACCAAGCTTGAACTGATCCGAATGCGCTCCAATCAGAAGATTGTCTGAAACCCTCAAACTCTCTCCAAACAGAGCCGAATCCGGATAAATGAGAATCCAGCTTAATCCTTCAAATTTCTTGCAATATGCTGCTTGGAAGCCTTCAAGAACCCTTGGAGAACCCCTCCTTAGAATCTTGATTGCTCTAGTTGAGTTAATCCGAAGATTCAGGCTGAAAACAATGGCGGAACCGTCTAGCTCCTCCGGCGAGACCCTCACCGGACGAAATCACCATCAATTTCTGCCAAACTAGGGTCGTGGTTGCCCTCTGGAATCCGGAAATCAATTTTGGATGAAGAAATCCGAGCTCCCGATAAAAAAACCGCAAAAAACTGAAGAAAAACGAAGAAAAACAACGAAGACGGCGCTGCTACAGTACCCGTGCTACAGTAACCGCGATTTTCAGGTTACTGTAGCTTTCTCTTTAAAGCTAGGGTACTGTAGCAGTGGGTTTGGTTAGCCTGACTTGAGTCCCGAGTTAGCCCGTTTCAATCAAATTCACTCAATTTAGCTCCAAATTGGCTCCGGTTCGCATGGGTTCCATCCTAATCGCACTTGAGTCTTGATTCATGAAGTTGGATCGATCAATTGGGTCAATCTTGGCTCGATTCGATCATGGTTGAGCTCGATCTGGGTTCAATTTGAGCCCTACAACCAATTAAACTCAATTAATGCAAAATTCATCATTAAATCATGAAAATTATAATCAAGCCTCAAATTATGCAATATATCACAAATATAATCAAATTAAATCATTAAGCAATTTATTTTCATGAAAGAACCCAAAATTGAATCGATAAAGTGCATAAAAATCCTAACTCATCAAATTCCCCCACACTTACCCTTGAGCGTCTCGCTCAAGTCAACAAAATAAACTAGGATTGTACCCCCCTAGATCATCCTCAATCATGATTAGAAACAATTAAAAGAAAATTATCTAAGCTTGTAAAGTCTCAAAAGCTTAAATCCATGGATTAGACTTGTATTTGGTTAACCGCATAGTAAGTTTCACCCTTCATGACTAATTGAGAAAAATGCATCACACTGAATCTCACGAGGTTGTTTTCAATAGATAAATCAGTGGCTCTCACCCTAATTCTAATTCATGATCAAAAAGGAAATGGAGCTCACTCAAGCACTTAGGTTTCATGCATTTCCATAGGCTTGCTTGTTTTCTACTCTCCACTACCATTCATGATTTGGAATCCACAAATATTAAGGTTTATTGAAGATGTAAAGGAATCATGAACTGAAACAAATGAAATAGGAATTTAGAAGTGAAATTTCAAGAGAAAAGAATTTAAGAAAAGAGAGTAAATGAAGTGGAAAACATGGGTATAGTTAAATGTCATCAATGAACCCTTGCCCTTTTCTGAAGGCTTTCTCTTGTATTCCATTTCTTTAAGTGTGTTTTTCAGAATTCATGAAGCAATTCTGTCTAAACTCTTGAGGTTTCATTCCTTGATACAAAGTCCTCTTCTTCTTCTTCTTTTTTTCTTTTCTTAACATCTCCCAAATGTGCCATTTTGCATTTTTTCCTTCGAATCAAGCTCAATCCTTTCACATTTAGATTTCACAAGAGATAAGAAATAGCATCCAATCATCAGACATCAAAATTCAGTTCACACGAATCCGCAAATTCAATGTATCATTGGCATGCGTTTAAATCTGAAAATTACTGAAATTGAATCTGAAATTTGGCTTGTTCTCTCTTGTTTCTTGCTCTTTTGCTTCCATTCTTTTTGCATCATGAAGCTTGATTGATAATGCTAATATCCATGCAAAATTTTCGTGAAATCCAGATTCGGATTAGTAGCAGCAAAATTAGAGAACATGGCTGAAAAAAAAAAGCTGAAAACTGTTTTTTTCTCAAAACGAAATCTTGCTTTTCTCTCTTGTTTCTTGCTCTTTTGCTTCCATTCTTTTTGCATAATGAAGCTTGATTGATGAGGCTAATAGCCATGCAAATTTCCGTGAAATCCAGATTCGGATCAGTGCCGTAAAAATTGCTCAAAGTGGCTGAAAAAATAAAACTGCAATTTCTGGTTTTTCTCAAAATTTTTTTTTTCTGTTTTGTTTTTGATTCTTTTTCTTTTCTGTTGCAGCAGCATCTTGAACAACTTGACATCTGAATTTGTTGTTTAGAAATTGAACTGAAATGAAGTAGGTTTTGTTGTGGTTCATCAACCGATCAGATTCTTGAAACTCCACTTGAAACATTCAACATCTCTCCACGAATCTTTTTTTTTTTCTTCAAACTTTTTTTTTTCTTGCTTTTCTTTTTTTTCTGAATCTGATCTCACTCTGATTTGTTTCCAAGTTCTTGCACTTCCAATCCTACTTCTTCAAATGAGTTTCAACAGATTTATTAAAAACAATCCAAGCAAGATTTGTTCAAACATTCTTAACAACTTCCTTAATTTTTTTTTCCTCACTGTTTCATCGCTTTTCAGCCCATTGTTTCCTTCTCAATTTCACTAGTTTCAAATGGCATTTCTGTGACCCCTTTACAGATCTGCATCGAATTTGCTACAGCAAGTTGGAATCACAGCAGCTTCTTCAAGAATTCAGATTGGCATGGATCTTCACTAAATCTGCAGATTGTAACAGCTTCACTCAGGTATTCAAATGCTGCATTTCCCTACAACTTCAGTGTAACAACTTCACCAATATTAGGAACTCCAATTTGCTTCCCAATAATCTGAATTTACAAGGTATCAGCCAGCATAAGTCAGCTCAAAAACAGTCTCCTTCCAATTTCTATTCCCAGTTTTTCTGTTCACTTGGTTTCCAGGTAATGCATCTCTAATTTCAGTTTCCAAAATTTTTGCATACCTTGATTCAAGTCTCCTGAGAATAAAGCTAACTGATTTCAATTCCTGACCTAAATATTCTTGAGTTTAGCCCATCAAAAGTTCAAATTTCAACTGAAAAACTGAGCTGCAGTTTTTTTTTTTTTTCAATTTGTTTCAATCTTGTGGCTCTATTAATCATCAACCTGCAATTTTCTGCAATTCATTTCCATCAGATTGCAAACCTCAAATCTGTTTTGCAATTGTCAACCTGCATCTGTTTCTGCAATTGTCATCCTCAAACTCCTACCAGATTCAAATTCAAAACTTTAACAACCTTGAGTGAGTTTGTAGTTTTAGAGAATGATTGAATGGAATTAAATTTCACCAAAGTTAGCAAACTGAATTCAGTAGCATTGAGTCTGCACATGCTCTTCATGGCACTGCTTTTGAAACTGCTTTTCTATCCAGACTTTTCACCTCCTTGATTCCTTTTCATTTATACACAATTTGCACATTCATTCAACACTTAATAGATTCACATCAATGTAGGTTCAGTAAATTTGAATTACATCAGCTCCACATGCTCTCAAAATTTCAGAAATTGCTGAATTCCATGATTTGGTTTCACAGCACGGTTTCAGCACAGAAATGCCATTTTGGTGCCATTTTGCTAAATTTGCCTTGTATCAGTTCCTTCATGTATCAGTTCCTCACCTTCATCAACACAGTCCCATCAGCAATCGTTTCCAGAATTGTAGTTTTCAACACATTGTAGCCCATTTTCCTTCAGAAATCAATTTGTGAAGGTTTCAACAACATTTCATCTTTGTTAACCTCTTTTTCCCAATCCGACAATTTGAACACAATCACATTTAATTTTCCAGAAAAACACATCATATACTCATCACAATAATCATCACCAAATCATCATAGCATCAAACAATGAACATTTCAAGTGCTCTACTTGAAATTCTCATTTTCACATTGCTTTTCATCAAAATTGGCACAAAACCTCCAACTTTTGGCACACTTCTCATTCTTTCTCAAAAAAAAAATTTTTTTTTTCTTCAAAATTTCAAACCTCCTCCCCCACACTTAAATCTTTGACCGTCTCGGGCAAAGGAACATTAATAACAATCAAAAATACCCATGTCCAAGAGAGCATGAAAATTGAATCGAAAATGGGGAAGAAAATTTTCAAAGAGAAATGGCTAAGCATGGATAAAGCATGAAGGTGTATGGTTTATGGGGGGAAAATTTTTAAACCTAAATAAATGTGGACCCATCATAGATATTGTAGCCTTGAAAGAAAACAAGCAAGTTCTAGTGTGGCAATCACCTAAGTGCATCACACAAAATGGCTAACCTCACTAGGTATAAAAAATCGCATTTTCTCAAGTTCATCAATCTAGGTTCCATTACTAAGGGTCATGCAAGCATTCAAAAGTGTTCATCCATGGATTTAATTCCTAGAATAATCAATCAAATTTAATCCTCTTTCAAGAGCTTCTAACATGATATAAAGAAATCCTAGGGGGTACACTTTCAAGGTTCTTATTCCCTACCCTAAACCATGCATGCAAAATCCAAAATGCTCATGAAAATGAAATTTATTACTGATTTAAACTAAAAATGCAAAGTAAAAGACTAACATATGGTATTAACAATGAAAAATAAGTAAAAGTTGGAACAAACTCCCCTTCAAGTAGGGTAGATATCCATATTGTCCAATCCATCCACCTCTAGCTCCTTGACTTTCAAACAATTTCTTGAGCCGGTGGCCATCAACATTCCATGTATGTCCCTTAACTTTACCCCTAATCTCAATCAAACCATAGGGAAAAACGTTAATAATACAAAAGGGACCTTTCCATTGAGACCTCAACTTACCTTTGAACAATTTATGCCTCGATTTGTACCAAAGAAATTTATCACCAAATTCCAACATTTTCTTAACTCTGTGTTTGTCTTGAAGATTCTTGATCTTTTCCTTGCAAAATCTTGAGTCTTCATAAGCTTCCCACCATATATCTTTAAATTCTTGAATTTGCAATTCCCTTTTCTCTTCACCTTTAATTTCAACAAAATCATCCAAGGTCGTCACATGTACATCTCCATCTATCTTCAATTGTTTTGGTAAAGATTTCATCTCAAGCTGTGACTGCTCAGTAAATATGGGTGATCCATGGGGCTCAGTGCAATCCCCTACACCAACATACTTATCCTCTGAATCCTCGGATGCATCAATCAATAGTGGTGATTCTTGGGGCTCAGTATAATCCCCTACACTCACTTGTTCATCTCCATCTGAATGTAAGTCACAAGTAGGCTCCAGATCAATGGGTAAAACATGCTCTCCATCATCTAAACTGAAATCGACCTCTCTTGGTTCCTCCTCTTGAGCTGAATTTTTTTGCGTTGAACTTAGGACTGATTTCTGAGTTGATGTAGCTGCTGTTCCATCTTCAAAAATTCGGTTTTCTTCATGTTCTTCCACCAAAATTGGATGATCAACTAAAGAGGGGCTTGGATTTGAACTTTGGCCATCAATAGATGCTAAAAAGTCAATTTCGGGGCTGTTTTGAGCTGAAAATGAAGTTGCTGGAATTTCTTCATGAAAATTTGCTTTTTGAGCTAGCCCTTTGTTCATGTTGCTTACAAGTTGCTCAAGTTGTTTTTCCATGGTTTGTAGTGTCAAAATATTCTTTTGTTGTTGTTGTAAGACTTGTTGCATCATTTCAATAGAATTCCCATAGTCGTCTTGGGTTGAAACTGAGTTTTGTTGATCTTGAAATGAGATAGCCTGAAAATCGTTGGAACATTGCTGAAAATTCTGATATGGTGGCTGAAATT
The DNA here is from genome assembly GCF_044706935.1 of Curcuma longa. Taxonomy (NCBI): domain Eukaryota; kingdom Viridiplantae; phylum Streptophyta; class Magnoliopsida; order Zingiberales; family Zingiberaceae; genus Curcuma; species Curcuma longa. The sequence continues at coordinate 11,121,172 of NC_133874.1, forward strand.
GTGGTTGTTGGTAATTTGAGAATTGAGGCTGAAAATTTTGAAATTGTTGCTGAAATTCATTGTAGATTTGCTGGAATTGTTGTGGTGGCTGGTATGGATGTTGAAAATTCTGCTCTTGATACTGAAACTGTTGGTTCACTTGTTGACAATCCTGATAAGGTTGTTGGAATTGATATTGAGGATGTCCACTCTGAAAATCTTGCTGATAAGGTTGATAAGGTTGCTGAACTTGTTGAAATTGGAGTTGATTTTGCTGTTGAAATTGTTGAGAGGGTTGCTGATGATAAAATGAGTCTCCGTACCACATTTTCTCAATCAATGTATCAAACTCCACCTGCAAACCAACAATGATGAAGAATCAAGTAGATACACAATCAAATCAAGAAAAATAGAAATAAAGAAATGAAAACTATGCACAAGCTAAAATCAAACAATTTCTACTAGTTATTCCCCGGCAACGGCGCCAAAATTTGAAAAGCCCTAAACTAGGTGTCACGATAGGGCTTCAAATTAGAATTTATAATTTTATCGAAAACCCACGATAAATTCAAATAAATGAAGTATAGGGGCCTCGAGTCGTATTTTTCCAAGGACTAGTAGAAAATTGTTTAATTTGAGCTTTGGGTGTCGTTCTTTTTGGGGTTTTCCGAATAAAAATGGGGGTTTTGGTATTTTGCAAATGAAATAAAAATGCCAAATGCAATGAATCAAATGGAAACAAAATGCAATTGAAATCAAATCAACTCCTAATCTAGCAATGCAATAGAATTCAAAAGCTAAACTAAAACTAGAAATTGAATTTAATGAAACTAATCTAGCTTGCAAAAATCAAAGCTATGATGCAATTTAATTATCCACTTCCACTTAGCTAGCAATGAAATCCCTACTCAAACTAACCTACCCTAGCAAATCGATACGTTGAAAACAAAATGGCACGGAAACAAGAATTTAAATGGCTATGCAATAACTCAACTAATGAATCAATAAAACTATCAAAACAAATAACTCAACTAATGTTCATAGCTAAACTAGATTGAAAGAGTCTTAAACAGATTTGTTTATCAGATTCAGAAACAAAGTGCAGAAACTACAAAAACAGTGCAAAAACAGGGAAACAAAAGCTCGGATTCTTCCCTCAAATCAATTCCTTCTTGCCGTCACACAAGAACTGATCAAGAGATCAGAAATCCCAGATTAGCTTCTCACGAACCAAGCTTGAACTTGATCCGAATGCGCTCCAATCAGAAGATTGTCAGAAACCCTCAAAACTCTCTCCAAACAGAGCCAAATCCGGATAAATGAAAATCCAGCTGAAAATCCTTCAAATTTCTTGCAATGTGATGCTCCGAAGCCTTCAAGAACCCTTGGAGAACCCCTCCTTATGAATCTTGATTGCTCCGGTTGGGTTAATCTGAAGATTCAGGCTGGAAATGGTGGCGGAACTAGCTCCTCCGGCGAGACCCTCAACCGGACGAAACTTCCGTCAATTGTTGCCAAACTAGGGTCGTGGTTGCCCTCTGGAATCCGGAAATCAACTTAGAAGGAAGAAATCCAAGCTTCCCTAAAAAAACCGCATCAAAAACTGAAGAAAAACGAAGAAAAAACGAAGAAGACGGCGCGGCGCTGCTGTGTGCTACAGTGCTACAGTAACCGCGATTTTTAGGTTACTGTAGCTTTCTCTTTAAAGCTAGGGTACTGTAGCAGTGGGTTCGGTTAGCCTGACTTGAGTCCGAGTTAGCCCGTTTCAATCAAATTCACTCAATTTAGCTCCAAATTGGCTCCGGTTCGCATGGGTTCCATCCTAATCGCACTTGAGTCTTGATTCATGAAGTTGGATCGATCAATTGGGTCAATCTTGGCTCGATTCGATCATGGTTGAGCTCGATCTGGGTTCAATTTGAGCCCTACAACCAATTAAACTCAATTAATGCAAAATTCATCATTAAATCATGAAAATTATAATCAAGCCTCAAATTATGCAATATATCACAAATATAATCAAATTAAATCATTAAGCAATTTATTTTCATGAAAGAACCCAAAATTGAATCGATAAAGTGCATAAAAATCCTAACTCATCATTACACGAAGGGACTTTGGAGGCCAAACTCGCCAAAAGGGACATTCTCCGAAACCAACTGACCAACCTCCGAATGGAAGAAGATGAAACGGTAGCGCATTTACACTCGAAGATAAAAGGTTTGATAACCGAACTGACAAATCTCTGAGAAAAGGTAAGTAACCAAGATTCGCTGAGGTATGTGCTTAATTCATTCCTGAGAAATTTTGATTGGTTGTCTTTTGTTGATTCTTTTTTTATTGCTAAAGATCTCAAGACAACTTCGCTCGAGAATTTATTTTCAACATTTGAACTTCACGAATCCCGAATTACAAGAAGTCGAAAGGAGAATGGTGTAGTCCTGAATGTGAAAACAACGGAACCAGAACCGATATCCTCGGATGATGAAGAAGGAGGAGAAAAAGGATATCTGGTAAGAAAATTTTGTTAAATCTAATCTGTCACGCCCCGAGAAGGCCGTTAGAAAAATTTTGACAGCATCTCCCTAGTAACTATGACAATTCCCCTAAATACATGTAAGAATACATGACCACATGCGGCCGGAGACAAGACTACACGTCCAAAGAAACATACACAAGCGACCAACAAATATGAACTAAGGCCTACACGGCCACCAACTACTAAACTGATGCATAACGTAACAAAGATACAACATATAAAACATATGCGTATCGAAACATCGAAAACCCGAATAAGATAGACCATCACAAGAACAAGTCTAACAACACCACTATAATCCACGAATACAACCATATTGAATGCAACGAAAATTCAATGAATCTAACCAACACATGCAAATACCCTCCGATGTGAGATGGATACAGTCGGCCAGATCTCCAAGCTCCAAGTACGAACCACCTATCTGCTTCCTGGGGAGAACACAAAATAACCCCAGGGTCTGGGTAGCGAGCATTAGATGCTCAGTGGATACAGAGAAATAGAAGTGTATGTAAAGGTATCAACAGGAATAACAAAAGTGTGAAAGCCAAATAACTATGTATGGAAGATATACACACCAATCAACAGGTAATAGGTATCAACAGGTAGTGTAAATCATGGAAGTCGAGCATGACATATCAACTGAACAATAAAGAAGAAGAATACAGGGCAACAGGTATGTATATGATCATGTATGTAATGTCATACAAATGCAACAAACATAGCAAACAAGTGCATCAATCGCAAACATATGAGTAACTTAAACTACATATTAATCCTACCAATGAATGCATGTAAAAACACATGGCAACCATCGCAAACAAATGCAAGTCTCTGTCCGCACTCTGCTTTCCCCAGTCACCCTCCCAGAGCACAGTGAACTGAGGGGCCAGATAAGACATACTGCACAAACTCCAACAACAAACCACCACTAATCTAGTGGGGAGCGGCAGTGTAACAGGAGGGCTATATAGCCAGTCCTGGTGGCACCCAACAATAGTGCACATATGATCTCGCCACTAAATCTCACCACAACACGGTGCCGGGCGAGAGCCAACAGGAATAGCCAACAATGGTGTCCACAACATCTACAACTAAGTATGAATGTATGATGATCATTCCAACATGTAATAACTACGGTTAATCAGTATGTTCAACAGGTATCAAGAAGTATCAACATGGTCAACAACTAAGATTTTCCTACGGTAGATAGATCAATCGAAATTCATACTACTGGTATCAAGCACCGAATCCTATGAGTATCAGCATAATGAGTTTTTTACAGATAACTAAAGTATCAACATAGTAAAGGTAGATCCTCATAAGGTCAAACAGCAAGTTCCAAGCATGGATATCAACAGTATCATTTAAATAACTACGTCAAATACAGGAAGGGCAACAGAGTAGATAAAACTGAAATAAGATATGCACTGAAAATGGACCTGTATTGACCAGATACAGGGTATCCACCTGAATCAAACGATCATCAACGATGGAACCCTCACATACGAAACTCCGTATAAGAAGGAACAAGTCAAAGTCCTCTCTCCTGTGGCTCGCTCCGTTCTCCCAGCGACGAGAAGGGGAAGAAGAGAAGGCGGCGTCCAGTGCTGGTTCGCGACGGCTGCGGGTATTGGCGTCGGGTGGGGATGGGCGATGGTGAAGGCGGCAGCGGCGAAGGGCATAGCGGCGGGCGGCGTCTTCGGCAGTGAAGGCTGAGCAAGGAAGGCGGCATTGATGCAGTGGCATTGCGGCGGCGTCGGACATCTCTACAAGCGGCGTCGGCTTTGACTTCGGCTAGTGAGGGAGGCGGCGGCAGCGAGGAGGAACATAGGAGTAGCGGTGCAGAGGGGAAAAAAGGATTAAGGAGGTTAACGAGGATTTATAGTGTTTATAAAGGTTTAGGTTAATGCGGCGCAATTAACTAGCTAAACCAGCTAGAAACTAAGGTTTACTATAGCGATTGAACCGATTACTGTAGCAAATCGGGTTCAATCTTGGTTCGTTTTGTTTACCAACCAAACGATCTCCGATTTGGTTCAAATCAGTTTTGTTGGATTCGTCTTCACAAGACGAATCTTTTCGTCCATCTTATCCTATCAAAACCTCTTCCACCACAAACCAAATTAAGTTGGTTCAGTTTGGTTCAATCTTGGTTCGTTTGGTTCACTAACAAACCGATCTTCTGTTAGATTTGAGAGGTGTCGGACGATCCCAACATCTTCGATTTGACCTAAACCAGTTTTGTTTGATCCGTCTTTGCGAGACGAATCTTCTCATCCCCTTTACTTTATCATAATCTTAACCTAATTCTAGATCCGACCTATTTAACCTAAATGGGTTTGACTAATTTAGATTTCAATCCACTTAATTCAAACTAATTAGGACATGGTCTTTAATTGGTTAGTTCAAACCCTACAATTTCTAGGATATTACATTCTCTTCCACTAATAAAAATTTGGTCCCCAAATTTCCTATCTATCTACTATAATGCCAAAATACTATACTTCCAACGATCGATCTCTCGTTCTGTTGTGTCTCAGCTCTGGTCGTATCTTCACATGTCCAACCTCTGTACTGATCGGTTGGTATCTGAAGGAATATAGTCTGTGTCCACTCTAGCTGAAGTTGACTCTGAAGCACGACCGATGGCGGATGAACCGACAGATGTACTGGGATCATAATAGAATCAAATATTCTATGCTAATAGTACTACTATAACTTTCTAAGAACCAGTAAGATGAACTAGTTAGTTTTACTTACAATACTTGGAGAGATCATGTCGCTGTCTGTCCCATCTCACAACCTGAATCGAATAACATGAAATCCGATAACCAAGTACGATTACTAATTCCTAAGAAACAACAACAATCGGATAACAAATCCAACATAAAAATAGACTCTAAAACGATGAAATGCCAACTGCAGATAAACCAACCAACGACAAATTCAAAAATAAACTAAACTTAAACCCTAAACTGATGCGATAAAAATTTCTAAACCTAAACATTTAACCTAATAACCTGCAAAGAAATGCTAACTTTTGAAAACTACAACTATGCGATAAATCCAACGATAAATTCAACAGACACCGCAACATAGACATGTTGGGTTGCAAAGGTGCAAACATAGTCCCACATCTAAAACACATGGGAAAGATCATGGGTTTAAAAGGATGAAAAGTATCTCCATTGGAATGAGGCCTTTTGGAGAGAGCCCAAGAACAAAACCATGAGGGCTTAGGCCCAAAGTGGACAATATCATGCTATTGTGGAGATACAGACATCCTTTTGGACCCAACAATTGGTATTAGAGCGAGGCCGCTCTTCACCGGACTAACCGCCGGATGAGCCATGATCCGGATCTAATCATGTGGGTTGAACCTTAAAAACAAAGGAAGTAAGGGCTCCTGTGTTTGAATCAAGAGGACCAGACACCGGGCAGGAAGTCCTAGTAGGTCGGGTAGACCGAGGGGCATGAAGTCCTGGTTGCGGCTGGGCAGGAAGTCCTAGTAGGTCGTGTAGACCGAGGGGCATGAAGTCCTGGTTGCGGCTGGGCAGGAAGTCCTAGTAGGTCGGGTAGACCGAGGGGCAGGAAGTCCTGGTTGCGACTGGGCAGGAAGTCCTAGTAGGTCAGGGTGGACCGAGGGGCAGGAAGTCCTGGTGGGTCGAAGATTCAGACATCAAACGGAGGCTTTCCGTTTGAGGGGGGGTTTGTGGTCCTTTGTTTGAGGGGGGGATTGTTGGGTTGCAAAGGTGCAAACATAGTCCCACATCTAAAACACATGGGAAAGATCATGGGTTTAAAAGGATGGAAAGTATCTCCATTGGAATGAGGCCTTTTGGAGAGAGTCCAAGAACAAAACCATGAGGGCTTAGGCCCAAAGTGGACAATATCATGCTATTGTGGAGATACAGACATCCTTTTGGACCCAACAAGACACACATGCAATGACAAATCCAAACTAAAGTCACGAATGCAACGAAAAGCCAAAAGAAATGAACCTAGGCTCAGACTCGTGGGTTATGGGTCCACTACGCTTCCGATGCGCCACTCTGATACCACTAAATTGGTATCAGATAGGCTACAATGCAACGAAAATTCGACAACTCTACATGGACCGTAATACTAAGCTCTGATACCACCAAATTGTCACGTCCCGGGAAGGCCGTCCGAAAAATTTCGACAGCATCTCCTCAGTAACTATGACAATTTCCCTAAATACATGCAAGAATAGACGACCACATGCGGCCGGAGACAGAACTACACGTCCAAAGAAACATACACAAGCTACCAACAAATATGAACTAAGGCCTACACGGCCACCAACTACTAAACTGATGCATAACGTAACAAAGATACAACATATAAAACATATACGTAGCGAAACATTGAAAACCCGAATAAGATAGACAATCACAAGAACAAGTCTAACAACACCACTATAATCCACAAATACAACCATATTGAATGCAACGAAAACCCAATGAATCTAACCAACACATGCAAATACCCTCCGATATGAGATGGATACAGTCGGCTATATCTCCAAGCTCCAAGTACGAACCACCTATCTGCTTCCTGGGGAGAAAACAAAACAACCCCAGGGTCTGGGTAGTGAGCATTAGATGCTCAGTGGATACAGAGAAATAGAAGTGCATGTAAAGATATCAACAGGAATAACAAAAGTGTGAAAGCCAAATAACTATGTATGGAAGATATACACACCAGTTAACAGGTAATAGGTATCTATAGGTAGTGTAAATCATAGAAGTTGAGCATGGCATATCAACTGAATAATAAAGAAGAAGAATACAAGGCAACAGGTATGTATATGATCATGTATGTAATGTCATACAAATGCAACAAACATAGCAAACAAGTGCATCAATCGCAAACATCATCACCTTTTATTTCCATTCAAATTTTCAACAATAAGTCCTGGTGAAATTATTTGGTCGGTAATCCATATTACTTGCCAAAATAATAGAATTATAGATTATTTTGATTTGTCAATAAACTCTTCTTTTCTCGTAGTGTATGTCTAAAATTTTAAATTTTAGACATTGTACCATCATTAATAAATTTTAATAAAAATCATTAATAGTCTTAGCCATAATAGAATCAATCTAAACTAAGACCAAAGTGCTCTTAAAAACCTTTTGAGTTTCACCATGTCTTCCAACTTTAATTTCACACCTTAAATAAGTTGTTGTAAATTTGTAAAATTTAAATAGTTTTGTGTAATTTTGACATAAATTTATTATTGGATTTAAGTCTATCAATAATAGAGCTGTCAAAGGGACCAACCCATGGTGGGGCGGGCTAACCCATGGCGGACCCATCATATGGCAGGGCGGGGCGGGCTAACCCACCAATTTGGCGGGTTGGGAAATTTCCAACCCAACCCAACTCAAGGCGGACCGCAGGTTAGGCGGGCCAACCCACGGGCCTGTTAAAAAATAAAAAAAATATTAAAAATTTTAAGTTTGAAGTATAATGTAAATTGATTAAGTTGAAAGTGTTAAGTTTAAATTATAATTTTTAAGCTTAAATTGTATTTTAAATAGATGAAACCCACTAATTCATTAAGTTTTATACTTTAATTTTAAAATTTAAAATAAATAAATAAACTTTCTCAACCCGCGGGCCAACCCAAGCCCGCCGCGGGCCAACCCACGCAGGTCGCGGGCCTAGGCGGGTCAACCCACCTCAACCCATCTTAAAATGGGTTGATAAAATTTTAATCCAATCCGCCTAAATTTCTTGGCGGGGCGGACCAATCCGGCGGGCCTAACCCAACTTGATGGCTATAATCAATAATAATACCCATATGCTCGAAGGATTATATTATCCTAACTTTGATCATATTTAAAATTTTAAATTCTAATCAATATAATTGTACGTATATATGAGTTTTGATAACTCAGGTAATACATGCATGAGCAAAAATAAACGACACGTCTTTTTTAAAAATAAAATAAGTCCTATCATATTTCTCAATCCTAAAATACACTATATACTTTGATAAACATACTATACGTAGAGGACTCTTTTACATTAATTATTTTTACGAACTTAATTACAATTGCTTCAACATGGTTAATACCACCTTAAAACTATTATAGCAACTATTTAATAGTTGTTACAATAATATAACAACCATTTATTAGTTGTTTTAATATTCTAATATGATTTTTACTATGTTGAAATGATTTTGATAAATTTAAATAATTTTAATCAAGTTGATATAGAATATTTTTTATATAAAATATTTTATGTATAATATTTTTATCAAATTAAATTGATTTATTTTAATAGTTGCAATAACAATAATTAATAATTAAATAAATATATTTTTGAGATGAAAAATATACTATAGTATTTTTTTTTTACTTTTTAAAAGAAAATGACACCTTTTGACAAAAATAATAATTAATGGTCCAATTTTTATCCTATATATATTCGAAATTCTTTTGATGAAATAGAAAATTATTTATATCCTTCAATATTTGTTTTTTTAAAAAAAGAGGAAACCCGATAAGACTCTCATGTCAAAATTTCAAATTTAGAGTACAATTGTTTTTGTTTTTATTATATTTTTAATACAATAATTTGGTGATAAGTATGTCTCAGTCTTTTTCTCTCCTCTCCTACCTAAACTGGAAAATCCAGGCAATATTTGCATAAAGCGGGACAGGGACTGGAAGTTTGACATAAACTATATGTAAGAGAGCACTGCTTTTCCCACCCCACGCCCCCCTCCCACTTCCTCTCTCTCCTCTTCTAATGACAATTTTATCCTTTTCTTTGTATTTATTTATTTATTTTTTTAAAATTTTTATTTAGTTTTATTTTTTAATTAATTTTATTTAAAAATAACTCTCATATATTTTTATTTTTATTTAGTTTTATTTTTTAATTAATTTAATTTATTATTATTTTCATCAATATGATATTTTTTTAATTTTATTTAATTTTTATTTAGTTTTATTTTTAATCAATTTTGTTTATTATTTTTTATCAATACTTTATTTTTAGAATTTTATATAAATTTTATTTAGTTTTATTTTTAATCAATTTTGTTTATTATATTTTTTTTATTTTATATAAATTTTATTTTTTAATTAATTTTATTTATTATTTTTTTCATAATACTTGTATTTTTTTCAATGTATTATTTTTTAAATTTTGTTTTTTTATTGATTTTATTTTTTTCTTAATCAGTTTTTTTTCAATTTTTTTTATCAGTTTTATTTTTTTGAATAAATTTTTTATATGTTTATAATCTTTTATTTATTTTTAGTTATAAAGTTTAGGAGTTATTATTTATAAAATTATATAATGTTAAAAATTATATAAAATAAAAAATAAAAAAATTTGATAAAAAAATAATAAACAAAATTGATTAAAGAAATAAAATAAATAAAATATAAAAAATAATAAACAAAATTAATTTAAAAATAAAACTAAATACAAATTAAATAAAATTAAAAATATATATATAAGTATTAATGAAAAAATAATAAACAGTTTTAATTTAAAAAATAAAACTAAATAAAATTAATTAAAATTAAATATATATATATATATATATATATAAGTAAAATAAAATAAAAAACAAAGAAAAAATGGTATAAAAGTCATTTGAATAGGAGAGAGAGATATAAGTAAAATAAAATAAAAAATAAAGAAAAAAAGGGTATAAAAGTCATTTGAATAGGAGAGAGAGAGGAGGGGAGGGGGGGTGCGGTATAAGGGGTGGGAAAAGCAATTTGCGTAAGAAATTATATTCCAAATTAATTAAACTAGATTCGGTTTCCACATTCCCATGTCAACGTCTTCCGATCCCGTTCCGTTATTGCCTCTCCCGCCATCTAACCACGCCGCTCCTCACATGGCAAATCCTCTCCATTTACATGGGCATATTGGTCATTTCGTCTAGAACCACTAGTATTCTATGCGATGCAATGTCTGGTACGGTATTATCTGGTATTGCATATTCACTGTATTGGCGTGGATCAAGAAGCAGGTGAAGGCACCTATAATAATCAACTGCACCAGCATGCCACATGATGCAATAGGTCCTACTCCTGCTCTCTTTCCCTTTCCTTCCTTTACGATTTTCCCTTCCAACCTTCTTCCCTCCCTCTCTCTTTCTCTCTAGATCTCTCTTTTCCCTTTCTCTCTAGGGTTATCGTCTGGATTCTTGGTGGTGGAGGAAGGAAGGGAATTAATTAAGTAGAGGGGAGGAGGATCGACGCGAAGAAGATGGGGAGTCAGGCAGGGCAATTTGGAGACACCACTTACACCAAGGTCTTCGTTGGGGGGCTTGCTTGGGAGACCCAAAGAGACACCATGAGGCACTACTTTGAGCAGTTCGGAGACATCCTCGAGGCCGTTGTCATCACTGACAAGATCACCGGAAGATCCAAAGGCTATGGCTTTGTAAGCAATCCATTTCTTTACTTTTTTTAACTTTTATTTCTTGTAGATATATAGAGTAGGCAAGCTGTGTCACAGAATCAGAATCTTAAACTTGTATTTATTCCACCTCAAGGATATCGTTACTCGCTGATTATCTTTTAAAAACCTTTTTTGACGAAATAATAATTATTTAGGTCACATTTCGTGAGCCGGAGGCTGCAATGAGAGCTTGCATCGATCCTGCGCCGGTGATCGATGGAAGGAGGGCTAATTGTAACCTTGCTTCCTTGGGGGTTCAAAGATCTAAGCCTACAAAACCTCTTCATGGTAATTCAATTGTATCCCGCGTTGGTTCTAGTTGCTGATCACCACCTTTGTTAAGTTATTGTATTTGATAATAATGCCTATTAATTTGCCTTACTTTCTTTGAGCAATCGCCGACGCATATATATACTGAAATAACATGCACTATTTTTACGTGACCAAGAGATAAGAGTTCAGATATGTTTTTATTATTTATATACGTACGGTATTGTTTTGCTTTGTAGCTACGATCTATGTGACTACTTGAATCGATGAACAAAGTAGTAACTATATTTCATGCATTCCATGTTTTATGAGAACAAGTCAGTCCCTCATATATATATATAACAACATTTTCTGGCTAATGTTTAACATACATTTGCCAGATCAGATTCAGCATGCCTTCTAGGATTATAAATATACTGCCAGTGAGCTGTATGTTGATCATCACCATGAGTGGTTTGCATGATATTTTTTTTCAAAAAAAAAAGAAACGCATAAAATATGTGCGTATAAATATTATTGCTAAGAGTACTAAGTACGATATCTAAACACTTAAACACTTAAGTTGCCAAACAATAAATCAGAATAGCAAATAAGGCAATATATAGTTGATTATATTATACTAGGAATCCGAGCTGCGAGCTGTTCATTTTGGTAAAAGCAAGTAATCTTGTTCATGAATTATGCATTCGTACATGTTGCCATGAGATTAATTGTTAAGTACCTTGGCTTGAGGGACAGCCGGGGTAAATGCATGTCAGCCAGCTGCAGACAGAATCCACTAAAAAAGTAAAGGTGTCAGCTACATTGCTGCTGTATTTAACTCTCTTTGACTGAGCTGAGCTTGATCAAGATGATAATTCATTATGTTAATAAATTAAATATTATTTCAATCTTAATTACAGGAGGAGGGAGCAGGAACTTTAGGGTAATGAAGTCATTTCAAGGTGGAACAGGAGCAGCTTTTGCCTCGCCAGCTGCAACCTTCCCTCCCCATTATGCCATCCACCACCAAGGCCAGCTTCCTTACTATGTCTACGGGTAAGCATGCAATAAAATGCAATGCCAGCTGTAAAGAAGCCACGCTCTGATGCCACCACGTGCATGCATGCATTCACATAATAGCATCTTGCAAGTTCCTTAAAGCAGGCATCAGGCATGCACCTCTACTGTTTTTGCATCATGCATGCATAATAAATCCTTGATCTACGCATGATATATATGGAGAAATGTATGCACGCCAAAGTAGCCACTTTTGTGTGAACTAGACTCCAGACACTGTGCTTGTTTATGACAATCATCCAATTCACCTAGTAAAGTCCACTGTAGATCAGTTCTCTTCATATATATATAGATAGATAAATTTTATTCCTTATATGTACAGTCGATTAATTACAGCATTTCCCGGACGAATCTTTCTTAAACTTTAGTCAATTGCATGTGTGAAAATCATACATATATAACTGGCATGAATGAAATCTCACATTCCGATTGCAATTTCAGGTTCTCACCATACTCAACCGAGTACAACTATGCTGCGGTATGTCCTACTGGAATCCCATCCTTTGAACCAATTCTTAAAGAAATAAAATCATAATATCTGCTTTATGCTCGTCCGCATCAAAAGCTTGTTCAAGCAACTGATGGCATGCAGATACTGACAGAAGAAAAACATATATATATGGACAGATTTTTTCTACTCATGAATCATCTACACCAATAATCGAGTCATTAATTTGATTGATGAAGTATTACTGATCACTCGCTTGCAGTCTGACTACCAGAGCTACTACAACATCTTTGGTGGAGCAGCGGCTGCTCAATACCCTCTCTATGATGGCGCGACAACTGGGATGGTATCGTCTGCAGGAGCAACCGCAGCAGCAGGCTACTACCCTTACTTCCAATTTGGACAGGGCAGCGGCGCTACTTCTTATGCTCAGAGCCAAGGCTATAGCATGCAGTTCCCTCAAATGTTTCACTACTCTGCAGTCACCACCGCGGCTGGGGTGACTGGCTTCGCCGCCCAACTCTATGGCGGCATGCCTATCTCCCTTGCGCCGAGCCCCACGGCACAAGCAGGTTTGCTCACACCCACGTTATCAAACAGCTTTGTTATGCTCTCTGTTTCTTCCAGTTTGAGGTGTGCTAATACCTTTAGCAGTGTCCCTTGCTATCAAACAGGCATGACTATGGCTGTCACTGCTCCAACCCTGCCAAGCCCTCTAGCATCCAACCACTACAGACTCGTTCCTCCTCACTTCTCTGCTACTGCACCGGAGCAACCCTTGGCCTAACCATGGTTTTTCTCGTCCCCTTCGTCTCTGTTTGCATGTGTCGTATCTTTGACAGTCTTCTCTATCTCTTACCAATTCCCTCCCCAAGTTCTATTTTAGACAAAAGGGATGGACGTTCATGGTCAGATCGATCGCTGTGGTAATTGGATACACAGTTTGCCTTAATACCTAAGTTGGGCTTTTAAAGCACCTGAAGGTTGGTACCGTACCTTCGGAAACAAAAGTAGATAACAAAATCATCTGGCTTTTGCAGCCAACCACCGCATGATCAATCCATCGAATTATAATGACCCAATTGCTCGTGGTGAGCTTTTAGCTAACATTCAGTCTGCTCTTCCATTTAAGTGTGTCGACCTGAGATGGGCTTAATGAACATTATTTCTTATAGCTGTAGTTGCATTTTGGCCAACATCAGGGCAAGGAATGCCCTGTAGTGGTCATTAAGTAGGTTCAAGTCTTCTATGAGTGCTTTTGCTCATGACCATCCTTATTAGTTAAATTTAACAATTATTTAACTATCAGCTAAGGACGCTGTGATTAATTAATTATTCATCTTGCTAAAAATATACGAGGTAAGATGACTTCACTAACCTTGCTTCTGTTGATTACTTTGTTTTTGAGTGTACATCTGTGGTTAGGCTCCAGGGGAGTACTAGCCCCGATAAAAATAGGTGCGGAGGAGAGCTAGTGTTTTGTTTTTGGCACTCGTCTCCTCTTTCCGTCCTTCCTAATTAACAATATGAGCTTCATATACGGCTGTGGAGTTCTGAGTAGTTCAGGCTAATGGACTCAGGAGAGATATTTTTGGTCTCAGGAGTTCATCTAACAGTGCTACTTCAACCATGGTTAGGTCCAAGAGTCTCTCTCTCTCTCTCTCTCTCTCTCTCTCTCTCTCTGTGCTGTTTAAGTTTGGAAAGACAAATCAGTGCTTGACTAGCTATTATTTCCTTGATGATGTTAATGTTATATTAGGAACTCAGACTAATATTTCTATGTGCTATGTAATGAGAATTGGATCTTGTAATAACTAGCCATTATGCTACTATAGAGTAATCTGCTTTCCTTATTCTACACGACTGCTACAATTTTGCTAATTAGATAAACTTCAATTCATTGCATCGGATGATTATTCTCGATAGTTTGATGCTTAGAGGAGGCACTGACTACATTTATGTAGTATATTTGCATTTAATGTGAAGTTCAAGTTTGATTGTCATCTGAAATCCAGATTTATAATGATACAGAAAGATTTGAAGGTTTTATTTTTTTTAGTTATTTTTATCTATTGTATTTTTAGATTTTGAGTCCATTTAGGATTTTAAATTCGCTAAGATTATTTCTTTTTTGTTAGATTTTTTATTTTTTTAAATCTTAAAGTTTTGGGTCTATATAAACAATTAATGTGAAGAGATTTGATTTAATAATATTTTTTATAGTGTCATTTATTTCTCTATCTCTTGATATTTTTAAATAATAAGTTTTACAAGATTGATTCTTGACATTTGTAGTCTGATATGATAGAAGCCCAAAGCTGCTACGTGGCCCTAGATTTAGAATGACATTGAGCAATTAGGTCAGATCAAGGAAGATTAGACAAAACACGAAGGGAAGCTAGTTGGCAATCTCAGCTTCAGGTCTCAAGCTTGACCTCTATTTGATCTCGGATCCCGACCTCGATGTCTACTGAATCTTATACGTTGACTTCATCTCAGCCTTGGTTATCGACTTCGACCTCTATTTGATCTCGAATCCCGACCTTGGCATCTACTGGATCTTATACGCTAACCTCATCTCAACCTCAGGTCCTGATTCCAACTTTGGTGTCTACTAAATCTCATACACCAACCTCATCACATCCTCAGGTCCTGATCCCGACCTCGGTGTCTACTAGATCTCATACGTCGACTTTATTTTAGCCTTGGGTCTCAACCTTAACGTCTACTTAGTCTTGAGTCCCGACCTCGATGTCTATTGGATCTTATATGCCGACTTCATCTCAGCCTCGAGTCCCAACTTCGATCTCTATTTGGTCTTAGATCCTGATCTCGGGGTTTACTAAATCTTATACACTGATCTCATTGTTATATTTGAGAGGTGTCCTAAGGCAATCGCCTTATGGTTATAGTATTTATTAGATAAATAAAAATTCATTATTTAAGTGCACATTCTCTATGTATTTGATTGGATCTTAAACTCATTTATTGAATGTTCGCAATACGATTCATAGTATGAGAGAATTTATTATTTGATTACAACTAGTGAGCATCTCTACATATACAATTATAAATGTATTAAAATTATCCATAGTTAAGGAATTGATGAGCATGAACGTCATCGATTCTGTCGAGACTAACACGTTTAAACTCCTTGGTTAGTCAAGCAGCTGATCTTGCTGGCTGGAGACATTGGATGTTGAGAGTTAAACGTAGATGCTGGTTAAAGGTAACTAGTTCATTAGAGTGACCTACCTTGAGACTTCATATGATTCTATACATATGTCAATGAAGATCTCAGTGCAGCTTAAGTGCGAGTTTCCTTTGACTTACGATATTCAAGTCACCTTGGTCATGGAGGCTTATACTTTGACATCTTAAGCAAATATCTCTAAGGAGGTGTGGATCCGGGATGATTGGGTATAAGTCGAAGTGCCCGAAAGTGTTTGAATAACTCACAGAGGATTCACCGCTCCTTGAAAAAGGAGATGTATACCCTACGGTCACTTGTCAGGATTGTTACTAAAAGTCTTTGGCTAAAACATTGCATGTCAAGAGTACGGTACTATTGGACACATGTACAAGTAACTTGAATCCACAGGACAAGGAAAAGCTAGCTTGGGCTAGGTGTGACGTAGTCAGCCTAGTGGGGACTGACACACATAGATCATGTCCTGAACCAAGCGGGTATAAGACGATGAAAGGAATGAGACACGTTTTTATTGGAGCTGCTGAAGGGTTTAGAAGTATTCTGGAATCAATTATTGATTTTTCGATCAATTGAGGATCATGATGTACTACTAGGTGTCACTCATGATCGTTCCGTAATTAATGGTTAATTACGGATGACCAACATAATCGGGAACCTATTGGGTTACACGCACTACAAGTTCTCCGAAGGACTTAAAATGAGTTTGAGAATTTGATTCTCAGATTGAGAGAAATAAAGTCTGGTTGGACCAAACAAAGGATAAATGATAGAATTCGTCTCATGAAGATGAAATGAATGAAACTAATTTCATTTAAATCAGAGGTCGTTTGGTTATTGAACCAAATTCTATTTTAAACTAAATTGAACCAACTTAATTTGATTCATGATGGAAGAGGTTTTGGCAAAATGGAAGAGATGAGGAGCTTCGTCTTGTGAAGACGAATTAAACAAAATTAGTTTGGTCAAATTGGAGGTCGTTTGGTCATTGAACCAAGCGAACTAAGATTGAACCTGTTCGCTACAGTAACCACCCGGTCTAGTTTGGTTTATTTCCTAAGTTTGGTTCAGCCCAGTTCAGGTTTCTCTGGTTCAGCATTGGGTTTTTCAGTTCACCACGCGCGAGCTGCTCTCCCTCTCTCGCAATTTCTCTTTCACGCATAGAAAACCCTAATCGTGTGCGATACGTGATTTAAGGGGTGGAAGAAGTCGAGTCGCGGTTGTGGAGAAGCATCGTAAACCCTAGGACGCCACATGAGGACATCACCCTCTTGTGGATCGTGACCTGGAGCTGCTGATTCTCAACCTCTCCCGTGTGAGGAAGCAGTGAGAAGGAAACCCTAGAAGCCCGATCCTTCCTTCTCGTCTCAATGCCGCTCTGTTCTGTCGCCAGCAGAGCTTTCCTTCGTGCGTCCATCACCGGTCGAGCCTTCCTTTGTGCGAATGTCGTCGGTCTCCACCGTCGGTCCTTGGCTATGAGCAAAGGATCGCGCGACCCCTGTTTCGCTTGAATTTTACTTCTGCTGGCTGGAGCTCGCTGACTGCCAAGAAGCTCGAGCTCCATTTGCGTTGGAGAGGAGGAGCCTGTTTTCGTGTCGGTAGCCAGTGTGGACCATGGCCGGAGCACGCCGTCCATGGGTGGATGTTTCCTCTGAGAGCCACCACCACTGGAGTTAGTTGCCGGTGCCTGTTTACCCAGGTCGACAGTTTGTGACATTGTCAGATCCGGGTTTTGCTATTTGTTTTAGTGGACACCAACTGCCAGAGCAAGCCTCGTACGGTAGCCGGCTTGTGAAGCCATCGGAGCAGCTTGTGAAGT
>NC_133874.1:11139059-11143058 GCF_044706935.1 Curcuma longa
CCCCCTCTAGCGCGTACACGATCCTACAATTTGATCTCGGATCTCGACCTCGGTGTCTACTGAATCTTATAAGCCGACTTCATCTCAGCCTTGGTTATCAATTTCGACCTCTATTTGATCTCGAATCCTGACCTTGGCGTCTACTGTATCTTATATGCTGACCTCATCTTAGCTACTTCATCCTTGGGTCTCGATCCTGACCTCCAGTGGCGGATCCAGACTAGTTTTTCAACCGGGGCTCAATTTTTTTAATATATAATAAATATATATATAAAAAATAAAAATACAATTAATAATGATAATAATAAAATTATAAAATTATGCGCATACCAATAAAAATTTATTTTTTTATATTCGAACTACTACCAAGTTGCGTACAAACAAGAAGAGACAATTGTGTCCTACGAGTATTCATTTGCTGAAAATGTTATAAAATTTGTTCATTTTCAATTGTGGCAAAAATCTCTTTTTCGATGTATACAACCAAACTGTAATATCCTAGAAATTGTAGGGTTTGAACTAACTCATTTAAAGATTCAGTCCTAATTAGTTCAAATTAATTGGGTTGAAACCTAAATTAGCCAAACCCATTTAGGTTAAATAGGTCAGATCTAGAATTAGGTTAAGATTATGATAAAATAAAGGGGATGAGAAGATTCATCTCGCTAAGACGAATCAAACAAACTTGGGTTAGATCAAATCGAAAATCGTTTGGTTAGTGAACCAAACGAATCAAGATTGAACCAAACTGAACCAGCTTGATTTGGTTCATACTGGAAGAGATTTTGATAGAATAAAATGGATAAAAGGATTCGTCTTGCGAAGACGAATCCAACGAAACTGGTTTGAGTTAAATCAGAAGTCGTTTGATTAGTAAACCAAGCGAACCAAGATTGAACCCAGTTTACTACAGTAATCGATTCAATCGTTATAATAAATCTAGGTTTTTTAAATTGGTTTAGCTCTGTTATTGCGCTGACTAACCCACCATTACTGTATATTCCTTTTTAAATCAGGAAATCGATTCTTTAATCCCGATTCCCCTCTCCTCTTCTCTTCTTCGTTCCTTTGCTCCTTCGCCCGCTGCCTCGCCGCCATCGACGCCACTGCTGCCGCCGGATCACCAACGCCTCCTCCCGTCCTCCTCACACGAAAACCACTGCAACTCTGCCCCCCCCTCCTCTGCCAACGCCGCTGCCCCTCCTTTGCTGATGACGCCGCCGCTCAACGCTAGACGCCATCGCCTTCCTCCTCCTCGCCGCTGCACAGGCCGCCGCCGCCACCCCGCCGCTGCCATAGCCCAGACGCCCTTCTCCTCTCGCAATCCCCTGTTGCCTAGCTGCCGCCGCACGCGCTGCTCAAAGACGCCGCCTCCTTCGTCGGCAAGCCTAAGGACAAGTTGATTAGGGTTTTCTTTAGTAAGTATTTTGATTTGTTGTTGGGATTTGTCAATTCCCCTAGCTTGTTCTACTCCAGTGTTAAGAATTTACGAATTTGGTTCTGTGGGATCTCGGTTGGGCCCGGAGGATGGCGGAGGAGCAGCGACGATGGACCTCCTCCAAGTGCTACCGCGATCTCAGGGGGGGACTCCGACCCCCCCCTCGCCCCCCCTTGGATCCGCCACTGCTGACCTCGGTGTCTACTAGATCTCATACGTCGACCTCATTTCAGTCTTGGATCTTGACCTTAATGTCTACTTAGTCTTGGATCTCGACCTCGACGTCTATTGGATTTTATGCCGACTTCATCTCTGCCTCGAGTCCCAACTTCGATCTCTATTTGGTCTTAGATCTTGATCTTGGGGTTTACTAAATCTTATACACTGATCTCATTGTTATATTTAAGAGGTGTCCTAAGGCAATCGTCTTATGGTTATAGTATTTATTAGATAAATAAAAATTAACTATTTAAGTGCACATTTTCTATGTATTTGATTAGATCTTAAACTCTTGGTGGCCGGTGGAAAACTTCCGTAGGACCGGGCCGGTCACCCCCAAGGATTGAGTCCATGAGGCTGACTGGGATTATCATTTTTTATTAGATCTTAAACTCATTTACTGAATGCCCGCAATACGATTCATAGCATGAGAGAATTTATAATTTGATCACAACTAGTGAGCATCTCTACATTTACAATTATGAATGTATTAAAATTATCCCTAATCGAGGAATTGATGAGCACGAACGTCATCGATTCTATCGAGACTAGCACGTTTAAACTCCTTGGTTAGCCAAACAGCTGATCTCGCTGGCTGGAGACATTGGATGTTGAGAGTTAAATGTAGATGCTGGTTAAAGGTAACTAGTTCATTGGAGTGACCTGCCTTGAGACTTCATATGGTTCTATACATATGTTAATGAAGATTTTAGTGCAGCTTAAGTGCGAGTTTCCTTTGACTTACGGTATTCAAATCATTTTGGTCATGGAGGCTTATACTTTGACATCTTAAGCAAACATCTCTGAGAAGGTGTGGATCTGGGATAATTGGGTATAAGCCAAAGTATCCAAAAGTTTTGAATATCCCACAGAGAATTCACCGCTGCTTGAAAAAAGGAGACATATACCCTGTGGCTGTTTTTCAGGATTGTTACTAAAAGTCTTTGGCTAAAATATTACATGTCAAGAGTACGATCCTCTTGACCACATATACAAGTAACATGAATTCACATGATAAGAAAGCTAGCTTGGGCTAGGTGTGACGTAGTCAGCCTAATGGGGACTGACACACATAGATCATGTCTTGAACCAAGCGAGTATAACATAGTGAAAGGAACGAGGCATGCTTTTATTGGAGCTGCTGAAGGGTTTAGAAGTATTTTAGAATCAATTATTAATTTTTTAATCAATTTGGAATCATGTTGTACTATTAAGTGTCACTCGTGATCGTTCTGTAATTAATGGTTAATTATGGATGGTTAATATAGTCGGGAACCTATTGGGTCACATGTACTACAAGTTCTCCGAAGGGCTCAAAACGAGTTTGAGAATTTGATTCTCAGATCGAGAGAAATAAAGTCTAATTGGACCAAACAAAGGATAAATGATGGAATTTGTCTCATGAAGATGAAATGAACGAAACTAGTTTCATTTAAATCAGAGGTCGTTTGATTATTGAACCAAATGATTCAATTTTAAACTAAATTGAATCAACTTGGTTTGGTTCATGATGGAAGAGGTTTTGGCAAAATATAAGAGAAGCGGATCGAGTTTCATCTTGTGAAGACGAATTGAACAAAATTAATTTGGGTTAAATCGGAGGTCGTTTGGTCATTGAATCAAGCAAACCAAGATTGAACCAATTTGCTATAATAATTGCACGATCCAGTTTGGTTCATTTCCTAAGTTCGGTTCAGCCCGGTTGAGGTTTCTCTAGTTCACCACACGCGAGCCGCTCTCCTTGTCTCGCGATTTCTCTTTCACGCAGAAAACCCTAATCGCGTGCGATACACAATTTAAGGGGTGGAAGAAGTCGGTTGTGGTTGTGGAGAAGCGTCGTAAACCCTAGGACGCCGCATGAGGACATCACCCTCTTCTGGATCGTGACCTGGCACCGCTGATTCTCAACCTCTCCCATGTGTGGAAGCAGTAAGAAGGAAACCCTAGAAGCCCGATCCTTCCTTCTCGTCTCACAACGCCGCTCTGTTCTGTCACTAGCAGAGCTTTCCTTCGTGTGTCCCTCGTCGATCGAGCCTTCCTTCGTGCGAACGTCATCGGTCTCCATCGTCAATCCTTGGCTGTGAGCAGAGGATCATGCAACCCCTATTTTACTTGAATTTTACTTCTGCTAGTCGTAGCTCACTGACTGCCAGAGAAGCTTGAGCTCCATCTGCGTGGGAGAGGAGGAGAAGGAGAATAGGAGCCTGTTTTCGCGTCGGTAACCAGCGTGGACCACGACCGGAGCACGTCGTCCACGGGTGGATGTTTCCTCTGAGAGCCACCACCACCAGAGTTAGTTGTTGGTGCCTGTTTACCCAGGTCGACAGTTTCTAAGGGGATAG